>NC_056423.1:951590-1254621 GCF_905147365.1 Aricia agestis
ATGTGACTCAATATAAGATCAGTTTAAAAACGTATATAATAAATAATATGCTACGCACCATCTTATGTATAAAATTCTCGTGTCACAATGTTTAGTTACCGTACTCCTCCGAAACGGCTTTATTGATCTTGACCAAATTTTATATGCATATTCAGTAGGTCTGAGAATCGGCTACTGGCTACGTTTTATATTGATAAGTGCATTTGTTGATTAAATAATAGTAAATTATTGCAACTCGAGACCGATGGCGACCATTGTTTGTGCGACCGGATAGCGATGGACGTTGCCATGGTGACATACTTATTTAGTCACTTCAATAAAATAATACGGGCGAAATACTTTATAAGGCAAAACAACATTTGCCGGGACAGCTAGTAATTTATAAAACACATTTTGATCACCAAAAATACATGTAAAATAAACAATAATAACTGTTATTAAAACTAATAAGTAATTAGTCCGTGGCTTCTCAGCGCTGTTCTGAAAGCTGTCGTGTCAGTGTTGTTCCCAAGATTTAAAAACTTAAGATAGGGAGCAAGGTTTGTTTGTAAAAGAAATCTACACTATCAGAAGCCCTAAAACTTTTTTTATGAAATAAGGGGGCATACAAGCAAACGGGTCACCTGATGGAAAGCAACTTCCGTTGCCCATGGACACTCGTAGCATCAGAAGAGCTGCAGGTGCGTTGCCGGCCTTTTAAGAGGCAATAGGGTAATAGAGGAGGGTAGGGAAGGGAATAGGGGAGGGTAGGGAAGTAAATAGGAGAGGGTTGGGAAGGGAAAAGGGTAGGGGATTGGGCTTCCGGTAAACTCACTCACTCGGCGAAACACAGCGCAAGCGCTGTTTCACGCCGGTTTTCCGTGAGCCCGTGGTATTTCTCCGGTCGAGCCGGCCCATTGGTGCCAAAGCATGGCTCTCCCACGTCAAGAAGTGGCTCCAGTTTCCGGCCAATCTTTTTATGTTTTGAAAACACTCCACTCTCCAGTTACGTTTATAATAATTATTCCTTCCTAAAACCCCAGCTTCTAAATCCTTGGTATCTCCTATTGATAAGACTGCGGGCTCCGGGCGCTAATAACTTGTTGTATATTTATCGCATGCGCCCGATTATCGCATGCGCTCGATTAGATAATGCGTATCGCATGAACATCCCTGTAGGCAGGAATTGCGTACCGAATGATTTTTATTCGCTCCTTGAATGTATTTTAACCGACTGTGAAAAGATGATTAATATTTTCTTGCAGATATAATATTTTGTTGTATTTTCTACTATCCTGCTTTTTTTGTTGCTTTGTAAAAACGAATATATCCCTCGACTCTTTTATTAACACCCTTATTAACTTAATATCAGTAATATGTAAGTACTAAAAAAAATAGTTCAGAGTTAAGTAAGTACAGAAATCTTTAAAGAGTTAAAAACCGAAATTTAAACGAAATATTGCAAAGAAAGGAATATTATGGTATGAATAAATGTATTATAAAATTGAAAATATATTTAAGTAACTGTAATTTTCACGAGGATAAACCTAAAGATGATTAAAACAAAAAATCCCGCATAGATATTACCTGGGCTTCTCGGAAAACCTAGCTATTTTAATGTGCACTAATTCTATAAAATCTATAAATAAAATCATCTAGGTTTTCCTCTACCTGCAAAATCCTAGGATTTTCATGTTGTTTTCCGTAGTTTAAATTGTTATAGGGAAATAAGATTCTGAGTTAGGGTCAGGTTACATTACAACATGACGCATGTAATGCGAAGTATTTTAATGGATCATTCCAAACTGAACTTCATTTACTACACAAGAAGATACGCATTGAATTGACAGACTTCCTGGTATTGGTTCATGGTTGCCTGTTCCAAATATAATTGTCTAATTTAAAAAAAAAATCCAAAGCCGAACGTATAACCTCCTCGTTTTTGGAAGTCGGTTAAAAATGCATCACATCGACGGGTCTCGCCGCAATATGAACTGACCCTTAGAGTAGTTTATTCTGAGAAGATTTATCTGCTATAGTTAATATGTGACTCATTATAATACGGAAAATAATGATTTCTTGCTTACAATGATAAGAATGATTACTAATCCTTTAAGAATAATTTTATTATTGCTACGCTTATTAAACTGGTTTTCGTCAGCTACATAACCTTTTTCTAGAAAATCTAGACCTACTAATTGAATCTAATTGTTACTGCAATAGAAGGACATAAAACACAATATTAATTCCACCGATTCATGGTTCGATATTTTCAATACCATCTAACGCTTCAATCAATAATCATATTTTATGCCAGGTTGGTAAGCCTAATTTAACTTAGAATATTTTGTCTAATGCGGGATTCAAATTCACGAACCCTCCATTATGTAGGTACTTGGTTTGCTAGTCTAGTTCTATTAAAGCCAATTCATTCTAGCTTCTAAGCCTGATCATTGTAATTTTTTTCTAAGTCTTCAGCCTTCAGTCATGATTTCTATATTGATATCATAGCTAATCCTTCCCACGGTAAAAAAACAATATTCAAATTAATAAAACACATAAAGCATACCTCGATATTAAAACACACCACGTGCCGCCTACATCGCCAAAGGCTAATATACAACATACAAAAAACCTGAACATAATCACAAAATGTGAACATAAATTTGACATAAAGAGGTGTTATAATTGATGTGGGCAACATAAAAAGACGGTGAAGGCTTCATTTTTATTTTGCGATAACTTTTTATTTTTATTTTGCAAGCATATTTTGATACTTGCAAAAGGTTTGTAAACTGATGGTCTTGAAAAGGAACTAACTGTGACGACGTAACGCATCGCCAATATTATATTATATTATGTCTCCGTGGTCCAGTAGTTTAGGACGTGGCTCTTGACTCGGAAATCTTGCGTGGGTTCGATTCCCGCGTTGGACAAACGTGTTATTTCCAAGTTTGGTTAGGACAGACAACCAAACTTGGAAATAACACGTCAGACAATCATGTTATTAGTGCAGGCTAATAACATGATTGTCTGATAAGTAAGATGATCCATGCGTCGGATGGGCATGTAAAAAGTCGGTCCTAAGTCTCACCACTCGCTATCAAGTCTCGCCAGTTGTAGTCGTCATACGTACCTATTACTGGGTTATAAAAGTAAACGTCCTCTAGTGTACTGCGCACACATTTGGGCGCTACAAAATTATTCCTGAGATCACAGTCACTGCAATCGGTGTGGAAGGAATATTATTTGATGTTTCACATTTGCCTTAGTCTATGAAACACTCATCGTCTTTATTAAAGTACTTAAGTTCAAAAAAAAGGCTTACAAGGTCAGATGTTGTAAACAGGAATACTTGAACACTTCATAATAACGAATGTTACATTGAGGCGCATAAAGATGCACAAAGTGAAGACAGTAGAAGGTAATCGATATTTTCGCTCTGAGTTTCGCTCACATGTGCTTGGTTCTTTATGAGCGTAAATTGACCAGGCCCTTAAGTCTAAGACTTTTTCTTTATCGCTTCTTTATAGAATCGCCGATCAAAATGTATGGAATTCACATAAGCGTTCGTTAATATGACGGTGACGTTCGACTCGTCTAATGCCAATTCCATACATATTTTTAATCGGCGATTCTATAAAGAAGATAAAGGAAACGTCTCGGCTACAGTCCATGATGTGGATCACGCGCGGTTTGTTTTGCATGTTTTTTGTTTGTCATAAACCTCTTACTGTCGCTGCCTCTTACTCAGTGACGAATAATAATTTCTTAACTGAAAGAAGAAGTAGAAAGATTTTGACCTTGGTGTGATCCTTTTAAATCGTCAGGGTCAGGTCACATTGCAAGATAACAAGGGGGTGCGAAGCGATAGCAAATTAATTAGTCTGTTTGTCTGTTGCTTCTTCACGCCGAAACAGCTCAACCGATTTTGCTGAAATTTAGTATGGAGATATGTTATGTCGTGGAAAAGAACGTAGGACTTTTTAAGTACGGTTCCCTCACGATAGACAAAGATGCAACGGATTTGCGGACGTCGTCTAATGCTTAATAATTTTTACGGACCACTTTTGAAGTGCCGACAAAATAATGTGCCAACAAAATAATCAACATTACGAGACATAAACTACATTTATTAAATGTACGGTTTCTACGGAATTTTCTATGTGTGTTTCAAGTTTCAACATTACAGATCATAAACTACATTTATTCAAAAATGTACGGTTCCATTTTATATATTTTGTCAGGTCTAATATAAATGTTCTAATAACTATTTCGCCACTCCAACACGATTGTTTTTATCACCCAACAATGTCGAACAAATCGATACCGACCGCTGGAACTCTGATTAATCGCACCAGGTGTAGTAATTAATTCAAACATTGTACTGGTGTTAGTCATAGGTAGAAATAGATACGAAATAAGAAAGTCAGAGGTCAAATAGATTAGAATAGAACAGTGCGAAAAAGATTTAGGGTGGGTTACACCAACTTACTTTAACTATAACTTTAACTATAACAAAATGTCATATTATGTACTGTCAAATCTCTGGTTAAAATCAATAATGGACGCGATATTTGACGATAACCTTAACCTTAACTATAACAACGCCTCTGGTGCAATGCAATCCACCCTAAAGACAAAACTTTAAAAATATTTTTTGGGATAAAAGTTTTTGCCTAAATAAGCCGATCATTTGCTCTTCAAGCAAAAAAGTCGTTTCTGAACAATTTCTCAAAAAGACTAGACATTAGACAGTGAACACGAGAATTTAATATTAGATGGTTGCAAAAACAATGGCATATTTCCTAAGAGAGACAGGATGATCAAAGTTCAAATTAAAAAAAAAACGATCCAGCTAGGTTTTCTTTCATTAGAAAATGGTTTTCCAGAAACAAAATCCATCTAGAGCGTTTTTCCTTTTCCAAGACTTCATACTAAATTTTATGGAAATACTTGAAGTCGTGAAATTTAGGACTAAGCAAGTGCAAAATATGAATACAAAATAAAGCTTCCAGCGACAAAAAATCTCAAAAAACGAAACATTCAATCCAAAGAACGAAATAGACAAAACCTCTCTCCGTCGTCGCTCCTATAACTACATAGGTATATAGTCTAAGCGATAAGTTGAGAATGGCGAAATATAGAGATAAGGGTCATAAAAATACGTGCGATACCTCATAAGATTCGGGAAGACGTCTAGAAAAAGGTATCGGAAGCGTGTATTAGCACACAAAAAATTGCAAAAGTTATAAGCAAATTAAGTTGCAAAAAAAAGGTATTATGTTTTTTATTAAAAACTCCGAAACTATTAACATTTAAGAAATTTAAAAAAGAGATTCTTAAAGAAGAGGAAATTTCCATAAAAAAATCCAAACTCCCAAAATTCTATCTCTATTATTTATAATTTAAATTTAACGCTGAAAGTAAGCCTCCGCGCGGCATTTTTAGGTAGCGCGCACGGCTTCAAAACCGAGCACGTCACACTGATTATTTTTTTAAAGGCATTAAATATTAAATTAAAATTTTCACAAACGTATGGTGTATTCCGAACACTTCAAAGAATTTGCTCCCGTTGGAAATTTAACTTAAAGTTAATTTTTCAACGAATTAGACAAATTATGTTAACTAACGAAATTTTTCCGAACTTCCGTCCTCATTGTACTTTAAAGAAAATGTTTAAATAATTTTCGTAAAATTTTTCACTTCGCGGAGCCCTTGATATAAACATACTTAACAAGATCACGCCATAAAAGTTAAAAAAAAATTATACTTTGTTTATAATCATTTTTTAACTTGAACAAAAAACTAGAAATCCACGTAATATTGTCAAAAAAAAAATTGTTTAATTTATTATCACGTAATTGATTTCATATCAATAAAGGACATGCATTAACTAAAAAAACATTTTTTTCCGCCATTCGCTAATAAAAATTTTTTAAACCAATGGACTATTTCGATGCTTTTAATTTTTTTTTTTCTTACCTTTATTCTCTTGAAAATATTATGATTTTTAGAAACAAATTTTTTTCTTAATAACAATTTATTTTATTGTTTATAATCGTTTTTTTTAATATTTCTTTAGTTTAAATTATTATTTTAGAAAAAAAAATCCTATTAAAAATCATGATTGATCGTCCTCAATATGGATACAAAAACAATTTTTTTTTATCAACAATTTCATTGTTTATTAACTTAACAATTTGTTATAAAAATGATATAATGATGCCTTTAAAAAATAATCAGTGTGACGTGCTCGGTTTTGAAGCCGTGCGCGCTACCTAAAAATGCCGCGCGGAGGCTTACTTTCAGCGTTAAATTTAAATTATAAATAACAGAGATAGAATTCCGGGAGTTTGGATTTTTTTATGTAAATTTCCTCTTCTTTAAGAATCTCTTTTTTAAATTTCTTAAATGTTAATAGTTTCGGAGTTTTTAACAAAAAAACATAATACCTTTTTTTTTTGCAACTTAATTTGCTTATAACTTTTGCTATTTTTTGTGTCACACGCTTCCGCCTTATCTCTATATTTCGCCATTCTCAACTTATCGCTTAGACTAATAGTCTATGCCCAGTCTCACTGCTCCTATAACTACATCTATAGTCTACGGCCAGTCACACCCAGCTTACGTCACTACGGTGGTCCTTAATTAAGACATAAGCTCATAGGCCCAAACGTGACCCACCACCCCGCTAACAACGACACGAATGTAGTGGCACTAGATACGACTAGATTTTTTTCACAATTTGTATATAGCCTCCTTTTTTGAAGTCAGAAATGGATCAGTTTTGGCACAATAACATGATTCGTAGGTTCTTAATCCTGCCAACAATACAATATTCACATAAACCTGAAAAAATTAGACTCCTGTCGCAGTCAGTTAGGATATAAAATATAAACTAGGTAACGACTGCAAATGTGATGCGCCAAAATTCGATTATTACGCGGATTAAAACGCCTCCGTGGTCTATCGATACAGAGCGCGGCTCTTGACTTGGAGGTCGTGGGTTCGATTCCCGCGTTGGAAACATGTTATTTCCAAGTTTGGTTAGGACAATGCAGGCTGATCACCTGATTGGCTAACAAATAAGATGATCCATGCGTCGGATGGGCATATAAAAAGCCGGTCCTGCGCGTGACCTCTCGCCAGTCGTGTCGGTCTTCCGTCCCACTGGGTTATGAGAGTAAAGGAATAGAGAGTTCTCTTGTGTACTGCGCACACACTTGGGCAATTACTCCTGCGTAGCTGGCCTGGTTTCAATGGAACCGGTCACCGTCACCGAAACCGGTGTGGGAGCTATTTTTATTACGCGGAAACCGCAATTTTTTCTCAATCCAATTTATATGTCCATTCTTATCTCTCAAAGTATATAGTATCATTAAATCATTAAATCTTGATCTGGTTAGCCGTTTAAGCGTGGAGAACAAAGACATACTTTTGCCTTTATAATAGTAGTAATGAAGTAATAATACTCTAATGATTTGCCTGGTTTTAGCAGCAATAATGATATTAAGACAGAACCTTTTTCAGAAGATACTTAGAAGTAATTATGTTCATAATGCGTTTACCTAAACCGATAATCATATTGGGCCTAATGTTTCTTCGCAGGGAATTTGTTTAATGTCTTCTAATACCACACTATGATGCCCAAAATTATACTGTAAAATGGCTAAATAATCAAACACACGATATGTTCATTAAAGTTTTACCTACAATAATTGAAAATCCACGATTGTGATCAAATTTTCAGTTAGTTGAATATATTTTTTTTATTTTTTCATTTTAGTATTTTTGATTACTCTTTCTACACTCTACGAAAGTATGTTTGTCTGTTATCTTTTCACGCCCAAACCGCTGAACCGCTTTCGCTGAAATTTGGTATGAAGCTACTTAGGGTGAAGCTAAACGAGCGTATTTTGTGAGTGAGTCGCAGAATTTCGGCTGGCAGAAATTCTGCTGCATTCAGTTTCATACAAAAGTCCTTTTTGATTCACACGAGCGTAATTTTGTGAGTCATGATTTGTATCAAAAGATATTTACGCGGCAGAAACTCATGGGTCACAAAATTACGCTCGTTTGGCTTCACCCTTAGAGTCCGGGGAAAGGACGTAGGCCACTTTTTATGCCGAAAAAATGTACTATTTCCGTGCGATAAATAAATTGTAACACAAGTTCACAACTAATAATACAGTTTTAAGCGTCATCTAGTACTTTATTAATAATATGGTATTACTTTTAATCTATTGAAGTCACTTCTAGACTTTAGTAATCGTTGTTCTCTAGACATCGCCCCGCCGTCTCGGTACAGTTTTATGTCACTCCGATGGTATCGACCGCTCATTACCCTGTCTCCAACCCTGCACATTTAAATATTATCCACAATAGAGACATACAGTCTATCCATACACACATAATATACAGTAGTGTAGCTTGTTTTAAATTGACTCCAAGTTATATATATATTTTTTTTTATGAAATAAGGGGACAAACGAGCAAACGGGTCACCTGATGGAAAGCAACTTCCATCGCCCATGGACACTCGCAGCATCAGAAGAGCTGCAAGTGCGTTGCCGACCTTTTAATAGGGTAATAGGGGAGGGTAGGGAAAGGAAGGGAATAGTTGAGGGTAGGGAAGGGAATAGGGTAGGGGTTAGGGGATTGGGCCTCCGGTAAACTCACTCACTCGGCGAAACACAGCGCAAGCGCTGTTTCACGCCGGTTTTCTGTAAGAACGTGGTATTTATCCGGTCGAGCCGGCCCATTCGTGCCGAAGCATGGCTCTCCCACGTATAAAATTTAGATGACGTCCGCAACTCCGTTACGCCAAAATTCGCTGATGACCTTGGAGGCCAACATTTTCGAGGGACTCGATTATGATTATGCCCATAACGAATTTCAGAAAAATTGGTTCAGAGGTTTGGGCGTGAAGAGGTATTGCGGTGTGAAACTACTCTTATCCGTAACCTAATAAGTAATAATATAGTTAAGTTTTAAGGTGACGCCGCGTTAAAGTAAAACATCGTTTTGGATATGTTTTAGATCGCTTGTTTTCTATGAGAGGCCGCGCGGGCCGGGCCGGCCTCTCATAGAAAACAAGAAATGGAACAGCAAGAAATAGAAATGGTGTAAGCGACAAAATGGTTTTAGTCGCGTAATTGAAAAACCATAAATATATTACATATAAGCTATGGGCAAATTATAGTGTATGCTTGAATTAATGGGCAAATTATAGTGTATGCTATGTACAAATTTTGGAAGCTTAAATCATTCTCCTCTGTTGGCAAAATTAGAATATCTGTTTTATATAGGTATTTTTGATTAATTATTCTGTCTTATAAAAGTTGACCAATCGTGTTATGCTATGGGTAATTCAAAGACAAAGACATGATGAATACTGACTATGAACTTTAATTTCTTAGCTTTAGTCATTGTTGAGAAAAATCGATATCTCTGCAGCCAAATTATCACGGCGCCACCTTAAGGCCCAATTCACACCGGATCGGCAGCGGCCGGCAGCGGCGCGAAGAGCACTTTTAGTGTGAAATAATTTTAAACTTTATTTACATACTTACTTACTTACTTTGAAGTTTTCAAGCGATACTACTAGTATCGCTTGAAAACTTCAAAAGTGCTCGAGGCGCCGCGCGACGCCGCGCGACCGTCGGCGGAAAGTGCTCGCGGCTTCCCGTTACCGCGCGCGTCGTCGCGAGGCGCCTCGAGGCGCCTCGAGGCGTCGCGAGGTGCCGCGAGCACTTTCCGCCGACGGACGCGCGGTGCACAGTGGATCGAAAATCCAGTATCATAGACATAAGAACTTGAATTTCCAGATGTCATTTTTTTGGGCTGAAATATGGTCTCCTAGTTGTTATTACATAATAAAATGTAAAAAGACGCAGCTACGTGTAATAAAAAGGGAGTTACAATTTTTTATGAAAGTAAAGAACACGGATCATTTAACAAAAAACAATAGAATATGTCAAGTAGTTCCAGACAATTTAATTTAATTCAGTCGGAATTTTTAAATTGTTACTGGGGACACTGGAAAAGAGAGGGTTGATACATTATATCACCATAATAATTTCTTTCTTCTTTCTATTTGAACTAATTAACCAAAACGAAGTATAAATGGTGCCGTAATACAAAATATGGCAAAATGTGAGTAATAATTAGTACTATAACAGTGTGTGAGGATATAACGGCCAACCATGCGATTCCAGAGATATTATGCTTATTTTTCATGTCGGCTCCATACTAAAATTTCTTAAAAAAATTATTACCTCCTTATTATTACACGTAGATGAGTCTTTTTACATTTGATTATGTAATAACAACTAGGAAAACATATTTCAGCCCAGAAAAAGACATCTGGAAATTCAAGTTCCTATGTCTATGAAACTCGATTTTCGATCCACTGTGCGGCGCTCTGAAGGTAGCGCGCGGCCGCCAGCGGCCGCGAGCGTCCACAAGCGGCCGCCCGCGGCGACGCGAGCCGCCTCTGCCGGCCTCGCTGCGCCTCTTCGCGCCGCTGCCGGCCTCGCCGCTCCTCTTCGCGCCGCTGCCGGCCGCTGCCGATCCGTTGTGAATTGGCCCTAAGCTGGCTCCACATGATTGCATAGTTCAGCTCTCTAAAGTCATTCGACATCTTGCTCATGATATCTTGATCTGATATATTACTGCAATGTTCTCACGCTAGACGGCAGCACCAGCATAAACAGGGAACAAAAAGTTTTGTTCGACGTTTGACAACGCGCAACGTTTCTGTCAATATTCTGGACGTATGCAACATGTCGGATTTTAGCCGGATTATTTACTGTGTGTGCTAATAGCGCCCTCTGCACCGCCCTTCACGTAATATTCCCTATTCGGGGGGTCTGATAAAAGATAGAGCCTACTGTACATTATTTTTACTGTGGTATTTTATGTCTTTATAAAGTGTTTGTTTTATGTGACTTGGTTCTGTTATTTTTATTCATGGGTTAGTTGACAGAGAAAGCCTTGATTTGGCTTGAATGAAATTAAAGTGAAAAGTCTGCGGAAGTAAAAATAAAAGCAGCAGCAGGCAAACATTTTCGCAAAGATGAAGACGGTATTACTTGTACTACAACGCGCCGGCGGTCTTCTCCATCTTACGAATTTGAAATCAATTTACGTCCTGACACGAACTTAACTTTTTTGGTACGAAGTTCCTTATCACACGTTGCGAAAGGGGGCTAGAACGAAAATGTTGTGATGACACTTTTTTATTAGTACCTGCATGGTAGGGGCAGAGGGCGTTGATTGACGCTCAGGAATACTATCAATGCCCTCTGATGACTAGATGGCGTTTTTGAAAATAAACTGTGACATATACATCGAACGTCGGACGTTTATAACTTCGTTCTATCCGGGTGTCCCCTGACACCTCTCAAGTTTTTATCATTCTAAAAAGTGCACCGAGCTGTTAAAGAAATTTTCTCAATTGCTGTCAGTGTAAAATAGCACAGTAGTAAGATTTTATTGTAAGAACCACTTACCCGCAAAATGTCTCCTAGAAATAACCACTTACTTCTAATAGTTCGGCCATTAGAGTAAATAGAGAATACTTTTATTTTTATATAAGGAAAGTATTTTATTGCAAGGCAATATTAAGGCAGGAAAAAGGGCTTCTAGTATTTATAGATATTACATCTGGTACATACAAAATATTATTTTTTGTGTGGTATGAATGGAACAATGCAATTTGTAGTATGCAAATTTTGTTTTAACCTCCTTGTATTTAATGATTTTTTAAAAAAACTTAGTGAGATGCCGATTACAGAAGAATACATCAATGCCAAATTGTTTTTAGCTCTAAACATATAACTTTAATTTTGAGAGCTATCAGTGAAACTTAGCGCTTATTAATTTAAATATTTTATGATTTATGGTTTAACACTTAACGGAACGAAAATGGAAGCTAAATTAATTAATGTCCTCTTAAGTCGATTTCAATTGAAATCGATTTTACATAAAATCGATTATTTAACATTCCGTGTTAGCTACCTTCCTTACACCGTCTGCATGTTTGAATTAATTGCAGAATCCGCCGATAACCCTGGCTTCTGTAGGTCGTATCTGTTGATAACTTCGCAATTAATCGATTACAATCGAGTAATTTAATCGATTCGATTATGATTATTGTTAAGGTGATTCAATTAGATGTAAATTCAGCCCATTTGAGGTTATGTTAATTGGTTTTTAATTGTGGCTAGGATAATCTTTATGGCGGTGTCCGGTTACTCAACTTCTAGTTCATACTTTACTTTAACATCTTTGGCAACAAATCATCGTTAAACTTAATTAACCCCGCCATCTTGTAAAATGGTAATCCATACTTACTTACTTACTACTAGTTACTATATTACTAATTTACTAATATTATTATAAATGCGAAAGTGTGTCTGTCAGTCCGTCTGTCTGTCTTTCAGTCTATTACCTCTTCATGCCCAAACCGCTGAACCGATTTTGCTGAAATTTGGTATAGAGATACTTTGAGCCCCGGGTAAGGACATAGGATACTTTTTATCGCGGAAAAATGTACAGTTCCCGCGCGATAAAAAAGTAAGTAGAGAATATTTCGCAAAGGTCTGAGCAGAGGGCGCTACTAGCACAAACAGTAATTTATCTAATAAGCCGTTTGTGTCCCACTGCTGGGCAAAGGCCTCCCCTCTTTCCTTCCACACGTCTCTATCCTTTGCTGTGTTTGGCCACTCTCTATCAACAGCGTCTAGTTCGTCGCGCCACCTTTTCTTGGGTCTGCCTCTTTTTCGCCGACCTTTCGGTAGCCACTCCGTAACTAGACGCGCCCATCTGTCCGGGTGCATGCAGGCGACGTGCCCTCCAGCTCCCCTTTAGACCAGCAGCTTTTCTACTCTTGTCTTGGAGCGTAGAGCGGTGTTTCGAATACGGTCAATCCTTTTGACACCTAAGATGCTCCATAGCTCTTTGACAAACTCCGAACCGGGACTTCTGTAAGTCGGTCAAAGACCAAGACTGATGCCTGTTTTCACCAACGGTCTCCTTACGCTTAGTGTTCCTTAGCGATCTTTGCGGGTCAAATATCTATTAAAACAAAGACATTTAAAAAAAAGTAATGTTTTGCAAAAGTTCTTACGCCTTAAGGACGAACGTGACACACAAAAAATCATGAAATCTTGAAGGATATGTACCCTTAATGGCCGCTAGGGGACCACTTAGCGTTAGGAGGCGGTTGGTGAAAACAGGCATGAGCAATTAAGATAGGCAGGATGCACATGTAATTGTAAGGATGCACATGTAAATGTAAAAGTAATTTATAATCCAACCAAAATCCGACATGTCGCACATCATGTGTATTAACAGAAACGTTGTCAAGCGTCAAACAAAACTCTTTGCTGTATGTGCTGTTGCTGCCGTCTAGGGTGAAAACGTTGCAGTAATATTATGTTATATTGCGAAACAATCACTTTACGTATCATAGTAATACTTAAATAAAATAGGTACAGGAATAAAATAACCACAGCACAATTGCGGCGGCTTCTGAAGAGCACATTAGCTCCAGGAATCAGGATAGGCTTGTAATAGATTTTTCCATTCTTCAAGTGCACAATTGCTATCATGTGATTGGATAGAAATGATCATATTGTTCGGAATTACGCGGCTGAATTGACCAGTTCGTTTTACTTAAATCATCTACGGATAGATCACATGCGATAGATCTTCGATCTAAGTATACAAGGTGTAACAAAACTAAGTAATAGGTGTTAAGGGTGTGTATGTGTTCCTTGTAGACAGTTTCACTGTGAAAGTGGTAGCGCTGAAAGACCGAATTTTTGCAAGGGCAAGCGCCCCAGGGTCACGAGTTTCCCCTACAAAAGTGAAAAAAATAATTGGTTATTCAGCGCTGCTACTTTCACAGTGAACTCTCTATGAGGAAGACGTGCACACCCTAAAGTATTATCGCTTAGTTTTGTTACACCCTGTATAAAAAGTATTTTTTTATACAAACTTTAAAGTAGAATAGTGAGAAAAATTGTTTTCTTTTGAACATATCTATTTTACCCTGTCAAAAAAAGTTTGCAATTTCTCATCATCTACATTTTCTCGTAACTTTAACCATGTTTTTACTTTAAATATGAAATAGCTAGTAACGATTTGTAACGTTACATTATTAAAATAATAATTTGACAGAAATCTTTGGACAAAGGCTACAAAATTTCAGTGGATTTTATTGGATGAGATTAACAAAATTCTGAGTAAAACGTCGAATGGACATAACAAGTACCGCGGCTCGCAAATTATAGGGCTCCGGAAACACCTTGTTAGGGCTTCACATAATAACCCTCCAGCCCTACAGGCCACACATAATCTGGGCTGGGGATACCATGTCTAATAAATGTCCTTTAAAATATGTAAAAACAAAGTAAAGTGTTTGTTTTTGACTTAAACAAATTACTATTTTTAATTGATAATCTTGTTTTGCATGTGCGGTAGAGTAATAAACTTAATAAATAAAAACTTTATTATTCCACATAGCTAGATCAAGACTGATGCTCAAACTATATTGTTGCAATTGGTCACCAAAACAATAATAATAACAACCGAGTTGACAAATCAAATTTCTTAAGCTTTTACGGGTTCAAAGAAAACAATATAAACGATCGACTTATAAAAATATTGTCACTGTTTTTGTCTTCTACATTGGAAAATTGATCTTATTCTTTGCTTGCTAATATAGCCCCTAGTCTACTCATAATATCCCTTCATGCCCTCTGTAGAAGTAGCCCAATACCATTTTAAAGGAAATTAAAGTATTCCAACATCTTTGCACTAGCGCTTTTGTATTCCCTAACTTCGAAAAGTCAACCTATCAAGAACGTTATTAAAAAGATAAAACCCCTGTGTTACTAAAAATATTCCTTTCCTTTTGAAATAATATTATCTTTCCAACAAAAAGAGAATCATCAAAATCCGTTCATAAGCGACGAAGATATCCAAAAACATAAGACATACCTATACACCTTTGTGTTTTGAATTAAAACCTCCTTTTTTGAAGTGGGTCACAAAAAACTTTTATCAAAAACCTGCAAAAAGAATTTTTCGTCCTGGCAACCCCGACTTTAGCTTATAACTAACAGTTAGGGGTTTCGCGTCTAACTCGTAATGTTAGGGGGCAAATCAATTTCCATAATCATTCTTGTTACATTTTACACTTACTACGATGTTGGGTGTTAGCTAGGTCAGTTCATATTGCAATATGGTGGGGCAATACATTTTTACAACTTATCAAAAAAGAATAGACGGCGAACATAACTTTTACATTACACAACAAGTATAAATGTAATCCATACTAATATTACAAATGCGAAAGTGTGTTTGACTGTACGTCTTTCTGTCACCTCTTCACGCTGAACCGATTTGACAGAAATACTTTTTACCCGCGCGATAAATGAATTTTGCCGCAGAGGAATAATTGGGGAGCGTAATCTATTATCAAATAAATACTTAAATAAATCTTAAATTGCAAAGTGATGGTATAATAATTTAAAGTTAACATTGAGAACTATTATGAAGCAAAGAAACCTCCAAAAAAGTTCATTGACAGACTTAAAATTAGGCAAAACAAATCACATTGTACAGCGAAGTTTTGTGTCTATAGTAGTAACGTTTAAAACACAACTATAAGGGCTAAAACACAACCACGTTGCGGCACCGCACCGCCAAAATTGGCGGCAAAAAAATCAAAACTTATATTTTAAAAAAAAAAAGAATTCCGCCAATTTTGGTGTTGTGGTGCCGCAACGCAGTTATGTGTTTCGGCTCTAAGTTACGATCTGGTGTTTCCAATCCGAAACATGGTATCTGCTACCTAGTTCCTGCATGTTCCCTACAATACTATAGGACTGTAAAACTATTACGTATTTAATACTCGAGGTCGCGAGGTCGTCGGAATAAACGAAACCACTCAACACCTGACAGCCTCATTACCGTCCGCGAATGTTTGCATTCAACTTGAATGTTTAAAGTACAAAATGAGGTGGAGGGATGAATATTTTTAAGAGTTTTTTTTCGTGGCGTTTTGCGCTTTTTTGGGATGGGTAAAAACCTCGCTGCCTGCTCTTTCATTTTCATCACTTTTGCTGACAATTCTATTCTTTAAAGAAAAATAAAAAGTATTTAAAATTTACGTAGAAGCCTACAAGGTGATAAAGTTGATATGTAAAAATAATTTTGTATTATGATCTAGATTCTAGAATCTAGGTAGAACGATTAAATATTTGAAATAATACTATAACTATTGCAAAAGAAGCAAATGTCTCTTCCGTTTAAAACACAGATGGAAATGATTAAGACTTATGACTATAAGATTATTTCTAAGGTATTTTGACATAAGATTTAAGTAGGACTTTTGACCGCTCTACGTCTAAAAGTTTATCAATCGACAACGCTGTTGAATACACGTAGACTCCTGTTGAAAACATCAGAAACTGGGCATTAAAATGGCACCATTTCCATTCAAAAACTACCAAAAATTGACCCTGATGACGACTCCTAAACGATTTCACACCTATTTTGAACGCGATAAACCCTCCTCATCTCATTCTCACAAATCCCAAACAAAACCTTAAAAGTAAATAGTATCACCTCTCACCCACTGACAGGCCGAGAGAAACAGAGCAACAGCAACAGCCGGCAACAGCTGGCAACTCGCCGACGTGCAATTAAATAATGCCCTGAGTGTTCACACTAAATTCAATATCTCCCAGCCACAGATCTAGCTTCTGGCCCTACCATGAAACTCGAACTCACTTCTTGATAATCAAGATTTGAGATCGAGTCGAGAAGATTTTTCGTGATGAATGAGCAAAATGGAAAAATATTTTGAAAACTGGGTAAAGAGAAATTTTACACCCTTGATGCTATTGCGAAATATTAATAAATGAATATTAATCAAAGAGATATAAAAACTACATTGTTCGTTTTTCTATATTTTTATGTCTATTGCTTTCTTTCTATTAGTTTTTCTATATTAAGTCGTTTATTGATATAATTAAAAACATGATTAGCAAGTAGATTTATTACGAAATCTATAAAAGTTAATTTATATTAAGCTTTCTGTTTGCATATTTAAATGATTAATAGTATTACTAAAGAATAACGTAATTAATTTACGATATAATTAAAAACGTGATGTTTCATCGACTTAAGTCGAGACGAAAGCGAAAGTTCGTGGTAAGCGATTCCGCGTTCGAGATCACAAGTAACTCTACCCGCTTTGTTTTCTTAGACGGTTCCCACACCAGAATAATTGACTGTCTGTGTAACGAAATATCGCATTCGCACCTTTTTGCAGCGCGTTAAACACACCATAGACAACGATGACAGCTGTCAAAAATGGCGGCCCGCGAATAAACATTGAAACTGTTTTCGAACAGCAAATTACATTACGAAAGCCTGTTACTTAAGTTAACACAGCTATACTTTTAAATATTTTGTTTTTTTTGTCGAACGAATTAAACGCGTCGAGATGGCAGCTGTCAAAAATTTCAACATGGCGGCGAGAGCTCTCGTTGCGCAGCGGTCGATCATCAATCCTTTTAATTGAACTCTACATTAACAGAGCTCACCGACATTACTTAGGAGCAGAGACATGACCGCATAATTCACGTCATACCAACCATTACTGTAAGTCAAAGTGGCGGCTATCAAAGAGAAAGCGCGAGCTCTCACATCATTCTCCATGGTCTACGTAGGGCCCGCTGAATTTAGCATATGGTACTCCTGCATTTGAAAATTAACTCTATTGCGTACAGTTTTAGGTTTAAAGCAGACTAGCGGGTCATCCGCGAGTGTGACAGGACTAAATTTATCAATTTACGAAGATTGTTCTTTGTGTAACATTATTAACACGTAGGTTCGTGTCGACAGGTTCGGTCGTTACTAAATATTAAATTATAGTTTCGCTTCCACGGCGCATTACTTTATCGCCGGGGGAGATATTTTATGATTATGCTGCGATCTACCCGACTTTAGGGTAAGAAAATGTTTTCCTCATCGTCACCAATCGTCGTTTTTTTTTATGAAATAAGGGGCAAACGAGCAAACGGGTCACCTTATGAAAAGTAACTTCCGTCGCCCATGGACACTCGCAGCATCGGAAGAGCTGCAGGTGCGTTGCCGGCCTTTTAAGAGGGAATAGGGGAAGGGTAGGGAAGGAAATAGGAGAGGGTAGGGAACGGAAAAGGGTAGGGGATTGGGCCTTCGGTAAACTCACTCACAGCGCAAACGCCGTTTCACGCCAATTTTCGATTGTCGAGCCGGCCTAATCGTGCTGAAGCATGGCTCTCCCAAGTACAAAAATTTGCCGGGGATGCGTAAAGCATTTCCCCATGTTAAAAAAAAAGGTAGACGCGGCTTGCGAGATGAAAAATTTTGCAAGTTTAATAGGCCTTGGGGTTGTTTAGGTGTTTGTTATTTAAGATTTTGCATTAAATAACGTTTTTGGAGACGTCAATTTTGATACTTACATAAAAATTTTCATGTATGAAATTTTAACGTTGTTTAGTGGCGGCCGAAAAGGAAGATCTTCCGACCGAGCGAGATAGCATGCTCGGTCAGGCCGAAGCCTACTGACGTCATTTCAGACGTTGTATATATCTTGCCGTTCTCCGAAACTTCGATAGCGCGATGCAGAAATGTTAGGCGAATTGTGGGTACCGCCACAAAATTTTTTCTTTCGTGGGTTATCCTGAGCTTTAATTTAAACAGTATCACCATCACTATTTAAATACATTTTCAAGACGAGACCGACGAATGACTTGTACCTATCATTTCCTTCCTTAATCATAATTATTGATAGAATTAAGAATTTTAGAACAAGAAATAAAACCACGTCATCATAATATATGACAGTATTTAATAACATTTCAAATTTATAACACATTTGAAGAAAACAATGATCACAACACTAATACAGAACTTGAAAAGTTTAAATGATGAAGGTTCTTTATTACACACGATTATTTCAGACGAGGACTTTTAAATTTTGACTGTAAAAAATGAGAGTGTAATGTTTTTAATATTGTCTTTTTTTTTCGAAAATAATTTAAAACTTTTCATAAAAGTTTTCGTCTGAAGTTAGGACTTAACGTCTAAATTTCTGAAATTTATATTTACACAAATACAAGGAGGTTTTTGTAGAAATTAATAATAACGCATAATTAAAAATATATTGCATATAATTATAGCAATAAATTGTATTGCTATAATTTTAAAAATCAAAACGTCCCTGAAATAATTAATTAGTAATACATCTAGGTATAACTTATGATTTAAATGAATATTATTATTAATAAGTAGAAATAAATTTCTATTGACTGTATTGCACTATTCATTGTGTTGTAAATAATAATAACTCTACATTGAAATAGTTTTTATTATAATTCGTATATTTTTAATCTAAAAAATCTAATCTATAATAATGGATGAGTTATAATTTCTATCTAATTATTTCTAAGTCATTATGTAAATAGTGCCGCAAAATTTCAATAAAACAAAATATAATAATTACGTTATAACTCACATATTTTATATTTGAACAAAAGAAGGGTTAGTAATATTATGTTATGTAGTTTTTATTTATTACTAATCTTTTTTTTTAATATGTAAGTATTTAAGTATTGAATTACTTTATATATAAATAAGGAACATAAAAATCACATGAAAAGCACCTTCGAATCATTATCTGTTAAATAATAAATATATTTTAATTTTGAATATTAAAAATAAACTTCAACGAAATTATAATACAATACATAATAATATTATATATTTATAGGTTCCTGTACCTAATTAAAAGCTAACAAAAAATTTTTATTAACAATATTATTATTAAAGAAAAAATAAGACACTAATAATTATAAATAAACTTATATTTACAGTTTAACTTCTATCTATAGTAATAATGACCTACTTTATAAATTTGCGTTTAAGGTTTTCTTTTATTAGCTCTAGCCGTTTTTCATTAAAAAAATCAATTAAGTAATTTATAATAAACATAAATAAATGGAAGGTACTTTTTTAATTAATTAAAGCCATATTGTCTATGTTAACTGTAAGTCATTATAATGAAGCGAAATTATTAAAGCAAAATATAATATTTCGTTTTGGCATCACAATTTTTTTTTCTACCTAATGGCTCAAATGTCCGCTAAGAATTTATAAAGCTTCGATTTTAGTATTTTAAGCTTCGTAACACAATCGTTAGTTTTCGTAGTGATCCTAACGTAATTCTTAAATAGATTTTAAACTAAGATTGAGATTATTTTTGTAATTGTAAAAAACTAATATTGTCAATTGCACCATATTTTCGTAGGTACATTTAATTTACAAACTTAATTTGTACAACTTTACAACGTTTTTACATTACACGATATCGATATCAGATGAAAGAATCCATACGTTCATATGCCTTTGGCATGCTAACATAGCTTACTTAGATATTTTAATTTTACATTCTAAATCGCATCCCTGTCTCCGTGCGATATCGTACCGCATCATGTAAAAATGCACTTATGCCACAAAAATTAACTAAAAAAAACCAGAGTAGACAGAACCAAGTAGTACCTCGACTTCAAAGAAACGAGTGAATAAACGCGAGTTAGGTTCGTGTGTCACTTTCAACATCTCTTCTCTTCTTTCAACACGTTTCACAAAGCGTAAATGCCGGGACACAAAAACACGATACGACGTCGCGTCGTAGAAACTCATCATTGAATTTCTACGTGATTTTCTACGACGCGCGTCGTAGAGTCCCACGACACGACGTGAAACGACGTCGCCTCGTGGTACGACACGACGTCGTGTCGAGTTTCTGTGTCCCGGCCCTAACGCATTACGGCGCGTGCCGGTCAATATGACATACTACATCGTCACGTCAAACGTATTTTCGAGATCTCTTCTGAAACGGCCTACTGTTAGTTCTGATTACTCTGTATCAACTATCAATAAACTTATATTATGATCACTTTTACATGAAAAAATATTTTTCTCACTTAAAAAATAACAACAAAAAGTGACAAAATTATTCAAATTTTTTTTCCATTCAAAATTATTATTTTAATAATTGTGATTATCCTGTATCCACAAAAAATATAACTATTATAATATAGATATCAATAATTTATTATAACTTATATAGATCGGTCACTGAACGACTCGAAATTCGTCCATTGACATATCGCATACCGTGGGAACGAGATAGCATTACACTCATGCGTGAATGAAAGAGACAGGTAGTGATTAGTCAATGGTCAGAATTCTCAGCGTCTCGAATTAAGTCTAAACTTAAAAATATTGACTTCTAAGCACATAGTATACATTGTTTAAGCTAGTTTTACTGCCCTATTTAGGAACACAGGTGTATTCAGAAATATGAAAAAGTCATTTCGAACCTTTCTCATTTAACAAAATAGTTACTTACTTAAAATATTTTTAATGTTTATCACGATGTTTTGATTTTCGGTCAAACTTTTTGTTTTTTGCAATCAGTATTCACACCTCAAGTGATTTATATAACACGGTCAGCAAACTCGTAGAAATTTGGCTAGTAAATTATAGCTTAGCATAATAATATTATGTGTATTTATTTTTTCACTCTCATATTATTATCACTTTCGTAACTATAAATACAATGTGTGTTGATTGATATTTTTGAATACACCTTTACAATATTATATTGTCAAATCTAGCTCCATTCCTCAATTGGTACTTTTAGTACCAAACCTACAACACGTTTAAAAGGACACCCGTTTTATCGAACTTTTAACACTAAATACAATTATAGATATTCCAATTGACATTTAAAATTCAAAAATCTAGCCAATTTAAAATCTAAAATGTAAATAAATAGTGTCAGATTTTGACTTCCAAATTCCTCGAAGTAAAATCTGACTCGTTATTTACATTTATTGTAATTACTGACCAAAATACAGAACTATCTAAAAACGATTATTTGGATTAATTGACAGTACTCTAATTGAAACAGATACGATTTTTGAAAGTTTCTGACCGCTAAGAAGCAATTTTATAATTCTAAAAGAACTTAATTTAATTCAATTCCGTTTATACAATGCCTATTTAATACAACTTTATAACAAAACAATTTTATACCCTTTGCTTCAGTTTTGCTATCGTTGGAATTTCGTGAAAACCCATTGGACATCCAACTTTTTTTATAATAAAAAATTGTTTTATCATAAAAGTAATCATTACACGTCTTCGTTACATAATATTTAAGAATAAAACTGTTAAGAGGAAATGACATGCATCTTGTTTGCCAAATTACAATAGTTTAAATCTTTAAAGACTTTTTACCCTATTTAGCAATATTATTTCAAACTCAATAGTTTGAACTTTGAATTTCTACAGTTGTTTATAAATTGCTATATCTTTTTTTTTATGAAATAAGGGGGCAAACGAGCAAACGGGTCACCTGATGGAAAGCAACTTCCGTCGCCGATGGACACTCGCAGCATCAGAAGAGCTGCAAGTGCGTTGCCGGCCTTTTAAGAGGGAATAGGGTAATAGGGGAGGGTAGGGAAGGAAAGGGAAGGGAATAGTTGAGGGTAGGGAAGGGAATAGGGTAGGGGTTAGGGGATTGGGCCTCCGGTAAACTCACTCACTCGGCCAAACACAGCGCAAGCGCTGTTTCACGCTGGTTTTCTGTGAGAACGTGGTATTTATCCGGTCGAGGCGGCCCATTCGTGCCGAAGCATGGCTCTCCCACGTAAAAAATCTCAAATCTATAGATGTTTTACCCCATATTTCTCAAGCTCAATAATTTGAACCAAGAACCTCTAAAGATATTTTAGCCCATATTATTACAATCTTAATAATTTGAAATTTAAACCTCTACATAAATTATGTTTCACGACTTATAGCCAAATCCCAATTTCAATACTTTGAACCAACTTACTTTATCTAACAAAATCTCAAGATAAAATCTACCGTCTGCAAATCAGATGCATGTGATTCGTATGTAATATTATTTCGATGACAGCAAAAACAGTAATCTTATTTAGACTATCTACAATATCTACACTAACGTTCGTAGGCCGTTTTCGAAACACGCTTTCAAGATTTACAATATTCGAAGCTTAATCTTTTTAGATTAAAATTATATTACACATAGATTAGAGAAGGCACGCAAATAAATTAATTTTAGCTTTCAGTCAAGAGCGTAGCTTACCTAATTGCACAAGCAATACAATAAGTTTAAATATAATTATTATAATACTGTTTTACTTGTACAATAATATTACAAAATGAAGACGTTAGGAATGATAGCTAGTACTTTTCTAATTGATTCTGAAAATGAAGAAGAAACTAGGTACAATATAAATAACTTTTGTTTGACGAAATGAATAATAGATATTCAAAACCTATAAAAAACTAAAAATATCGATACATTTTGTGCTATTATTGTACAAGTAGGGACGGAAAATAAAATATTGTCAATCATAGTAACTTCAAATGCTACGCTCGTGCTTAAAAATATTGAGCGACTTTTAAATAAGCAGAAAAGCATTATACATCTTCGATTTTTTTCTATACATTTCATTGAATAACTATATCGATGTTATTTCATTTAATACTGTTTAATAGTATTAATAAATAGACACTTAAACACAATACAACATTAAAACATATTTGCACCACTTTCATTTTTATTTTAAAAAATAAGTTTATAATTTTTACAACCTTCTCAAATTTCTTTATTAGGCATGTTTTCTTATGTTTAGTTTCGAAACATAATGTACGGTGGCACTTTCAAAATTGCCATGTCTACAATTTTGCAAATCTGCATTTCTGATATAATTTTGCCAAAACCATATAGGCTTTTTAACCGACTTCCAAAAAGGAGGAGATTATACGTTCGTCTGTTTTGTTTTTTTAGAAAAAACGTGGTCTTAAAAACACTGTGGTACAAACAAGCATCAAGGTTTAAATTATAATTAGGAATTACTTTATACACATTACAATATTTTAATATTATAACAATTACGTAATGTTTTAAATCGTAGTGTTATTATTGTACAATCAGAAGACAGTGTTACCCGTGGGCCGTGACTCAACTGACAACTCAAAACCTAGTAAGTCATGAAATATAACTTTATTTGGCGTTATTATATTAATTTCAGAAACCTTTTATTTTTGTTTTGCAATTCACATTACAAAAACGACAATAATAATATTAATAAAAGTGTCAGAATAATTCACGTTTTTTGTATTCGAATTAATTAATATTATGCTCATTTTTTAAGATTTTTTGACAGAAGTTTATCTATTCACTATTGATTCTAAAATTATTATTAAGTACTAGGTTTTGAAACTTGTGGGTACATTTCGTTAGTTGTAAGAAATGTAACTATTATATATATTTATGTTACCAGTTACTATATATTGTAGTTTTATCTTAACTGTTCTTATGTACCTTCTAACAATGACTGCTTAAAATGTTTTTTTTTCTTTTAAATAGACAACAGATTCACTAGATTACATGACTTCTTGTCTATGCCTTTTTTTAAACATGTGAAGAGGCTAAAGTATGTATTCACATTTTGAACAGTTAAATATTTCTTTCAATCAAATAATTTTAATGAAATTTTGTAATTTATGGAAATTCACAGGTAGGTTTTAAATTTTACTTAATATTTATTATCATAAATGGTATATTCTCTATGGTATTTAATAGTGTATATAGTAAATTACGCATCTTCTACTTGAAGATAGTTGTGGCATGGATTACATGTATTTTCCTGAAAAAAGAACAAAATGTGAGACGAAATTTTTATTAAATATAACTAAAGCTAAATTACCTATTAAAAAGTACCAACATTTTATGATTTTGTGCGACTAGTGTATCTGCGAAAATTGTAAACATAAAATACGAATATTTTTCATAAGCATGAAATCTGTATTTAAAATAGTAATAAAGGAGCAATGAAAAGTATTCGTGTATCATAATATAAAATATTTTCATTGTTTTTGACTTACCTACTTTTTGTAAGGTATTGTTGTATACATAATGACTCTAAATAAATATTAAGATATAATTGTAAAGAGTAAAAGCAGTGAGTTGTTGTGACTATTTAAAAAAAATATGTGTTCTAAGTTCTGACAATTTTATGTAGGTAGGCACTGAGTAAATACTAAAATCTGTTGTGGAAAAACTTTAATCAAACTAGCTAAAGTAAAATGTAAAATATTGCAAGTTGCTCAAATGCTTTAAAAGCTAATAATTTGTTTTAATAATATTTGCCAATATAATATCATCTATGTATATAAAACTCAAAGGTGACTGACTGACTGATTGACATAGTGATCTATTAACGCACAGCCCAAACCACTGGACGGATCGGGCTGAAATTTGGCATGCAGGTAAATGTTATGACATAGGCATCCGCTAAGAAAATATTTTGATAAATTCCAACCCCAAGGGGTTCAAATAGGAGATGAAAGTTTGTATATAATAATACTTCTTAACGCGAGCGAAGCCGCGGGCAAAAGCTCGTTCAAAATAACCATGAACTTCCAAGGTTTCTCTTAATTATTTTTATTACTACTTACCTCTTCTTTCATATTTTTTTTGTATAATACTCCTGCTTAAAATATTTTAGTACCAATTTGATTATAAAACTCTTACAATATGAGTTATGACTAGCAAGACACAAGCACTACACATGCTGAAGCAAAAGTTAGGAAAACACAGACAAACATTAAAAGACAGTTATGGGACACTTTAAAAAACTATGGCTTAAGTCATTTTATTTTCTTTTGATAAAGCAACCCACAAACGATATTCACCAAATAAAGTGACCTATAACACGCAATTTTGCACCCAAATGACCCATATAATACGATTTGCACCAAATAAAGTGACCTATTTGCACCCAAAGACCCATAAACGATTTGCACCAAATGACCCATATACATACTATAATATTACACCAAATGACCCAACGATTTTTACCCAATTATCAATATACGATTTACACTTAATGAACTATACAAACTATTTTCACCAAATAAAGTGACCCATATACATTTCGCACCCAACAAAGTGATATACTTACAATTATTATGGGTGATAACCTGAGTGGCATTTGTATTGGTTTCGACAACCGCTCCGACCGCGCTCACATCGGGCGCGCCGCGGTACCGAACTAACCAAACATTTGTTTAATGTTATCACCTGCAAACAGCCGTAAGCCGAACATACGCCACAAGCCTCTACTCTACACAACCAGAGGCGGGAGCGGGAAATTAATTTATAGCAAAAAAAAACTTTAATTCAATTGGTGAAATGTGGAAAAAATGTGAACATCGTTGAAAGTTAATCTTTGAGAACATATTCACGTTATGGTATTCGCAATTCTTAAAAAAATCTCTTTTTCTGTTAATTATAGAGGAAGGAAACGTCTTTAAAATAATTTACGTTATTGTATTCCTAAAATTGCAATTACGCATAAGCATCAAATTAAGCATATCATAATATTAGCTGTGTAATCTCACGTTAACATTTTTAATGTAAATTGTATTTCAAAATAACCATAGAATTTCATTCAGCAAATGAAGTCTCATATATCATCTTATTCTTTTTACTGTAAGACATAGGGTCTGTTTCATTGCAACGTGATATTTCGATGCAATTCGATTCATTTTTTAAATGTTCCATTCAAAATTAAAGTTTATTAACTACTCAAAAAGATATACATACATTGCCAGGATTGGCGCTGGTTGTGTTGGGTTGCATAACGCAGTTTTGAATAGCTCATTTAAAATATCAAAATGCATAGCATCGTCTAGTCACGTTGCAAAATCAAATTTTTAGACTTTTCACTCTAGAGTACAGACGCATAATATTTAATTTCACGCTCATCAGAAGATCAGTCATATCCCTAAATGCCATAACATCTAGAATCTAGAAGGAACAAGCAGACAGTTGGGAGAGCAGCTAAACACTGCGGACTTAATGCTCACATTCTGTAAAACAACATTTAGTTATTTCACACATTTTAATTCCACTATAACATCACTATTTTTGGGCCAGTCTTAAACAGCTTATGACATTTCTCATGCTCTTTTTTTCTTCGTTTTTTTATGTAGAATCTTTTTGAAAACGGATGACTCTTAGAAAAATAATCTTAGAAATATATAACCAAAATTTTGAGGCCGCATTCGGAAACTTTAAAGACATGACTTTGTTAGAAAACATAATATTATAGACAAGAAGCTCCATAAGTAATCATTAAGTAGTTGAGAGTGCGGCGGTTTTAGATATATATTTTTTTTTTATATTTACAAAAAATTGTTTTTTTTTTGCATTTTGAGCATGAGTAATGTGACATCGACTAATATCCACTAACATCAAAGGCGTTGCAAAATCAAACGAGACTACTCACCGAACAATAGACCTATTATGACTATTCCGATGACTCCCATTATAATCATCATCTGAAATGGTAGAAGACAATTGGTTGAAATATTACACATAAGCAACCTTTTTATTAGTTTCACCTATTAAGACACAGCTTATGGATTACGATGCTCTACAATAGATTTTTTATACCAAACATTCACACCAAGAGGTTAAAAAGCATCAAGGGTTGGAATTGGTGAAAACGGGCTTTAGTTTTCACCAAACGCTAAGTCTGCCTTACTCAGTATTTTTGGAGTCATATGTCTCTCGTTTCATTTTCACCAACAAAAAAACAACCGTTTTACCAATTCCTCTCAAATATTTAGTTCTAAAGACTGAGAAGACTTAATAATTAATATTAACATTGGTGAAAACTTGTATGGTACCTATAGCCGCTAGGGAACTATTATGGTACTTATCTTAGGGTTTGGTTAATAACAACAGACATCATGTTTATTAATATGAAAATTAATGTTCTTCTTTCAAACTTTACACAAGACGTGTACCTACATCTAATTAAATTTTTTGGATTTAAAAGTTGATCAGATTAAAACAAATCAAAATTATTTTACCTTTAAATTCTGCAACCAGAATTTATTTTTCAAACTCTTCGCCTGCTGCTCAAACTGTGAGGCGCCTTGTTGCAGTGCATCTGTTACAATACAACGTGTATATTTAATTGTAATAAAAAATATTTTGATATGTTTTTTCGTTTTCAAGTTTTATTTTGCAAAGTATTCGCTGACGAATTTTCATCAGTTTTTCTTTCCATTAGAGAATTTAATGTATCATCAGATGTTTTTTCTTTCTTAAATCTGATGGAAGATCATCTGTTTTTTTTAAGCTAAAGACTGTTTACGCAGTCCAGAGATTTCAACTGTTGTTGATAATACCCTAAAGGTATAAAATCAATTCGTTATTAAAAATATATATATCTTACCTGCTCTATCATCTAACTCTGATAGCTTGGCGTCCCTGTCTAACACCTTTTCAACGTTGGCTTTCATGATGTCCACCACCTGAAATAATGTTATCATCAAAACGTGCTTCTGAATAATAGAACACAAGAATAGAGTTTTTGGGTACCTTACCCAAGGGTAATTGATGAAAGTTATATATATACGAGAAATCAAATCACTGAAAAACCAATAGTCATTAGTTGTAAAAGAACTTTGTTTTTTCTCCAATTATTGATATTGAATCAATAATAACTAGCTATTCGACCGAGCTTTGCTCGGTATTCGATAAAACATGAATAAAATGACATTTTATAAAAATGCTTCCTAGCTAGATCGATTTATCGCCCCCGAAACCCCCTATATACTAAATTTCATGAGAATCGTTGGAGCCGATTCCGAGATTACAAATATATATATATATATATATATATATACTAGCTGTCCCGGCAAACGTTGTTTGCCGGGACATTTTTTTTTTGTATGAAAAATAGATGCTGGCCGATTGTCAGACCTACTCAACATGCTCACAAAATTTCATGAGAATCGGTCAAGCCGTTTCGGAGGAGTATGGCAACGAAAACTGTGACACGAGAATTTTATATATATATACAAGAATTGCTCGTTTAAAGATATAATAATAATTGGAGAAACAACAGGGCTCTAGCTGAGAAATTCTTGCGTAAGTCCTACTCACCGGGTTTGTTCCCGAATCGTCTTAAGTGGGAGTGGAACACCATGGGGTTTTAGTGGGTAGATCCACTGGTGGATAGTCCCACATACACCGGCTACTTACCAAAAATCAAAATATTCCCATTCCGCCATGGATACGGAAAGCATTTGCCCCATGCTAAAATAGCTCTAGACTTTCTGAAAGCACTAGTTTCCTATTTGAATGAACATTTTTCATTGTCATTACCTCATCGACCTGCGCCTGCGTCTGCTGCAGGCGGCGCTGTGCTGCAATCTGTTGCGGGGTGCGTGGTCCTCCGATGATCTCCCCATCTGGGCCAGTCTGGGGCTCTGGTGCTGACAGCTGATTGGGGTCTCCACCACCTTCCGCGGCCCTGTAACGTTGTTATCATGCTCTAAATCATTATCATCGTCATTAGCATTATGAGGATCACTTTTAACCCCCGACCAAAAAGAGAGTAACTGTCTATTGTCTCTTTGTGTGTATCCACTGTCCATGGCATCGTGGCATCCAAAATTTTTAAACGCCTTTATTAGCTTGGGCTGTATGTATATAACGGAATCTTTTAACACGAGTTTCACCTATCTCCATTAGTCTGATTTATTCGAAACTTTGCATACGTATAATGAAGAGCCAATGACAATGCAATAATAATTTGTTAAAATTTTTGAAAAACAAAAATTAGGATTTTTTTAGTTTTTTTAATCTTTTAATAATATTGTTTGAAATCTGACATGATCGAGAGTTTTCTTAGTAACGGTTCATCATCATCATCAGAGCGCTCAGTGCTTAAAAATGTAGGTTTATCTATTTATGTAGATTTATATTAATGAAAGATTAAGTGGTTGCTTACGAATTTGCGGCGTAAAAAAATTACGAATTTAAAAATTATACACTTTAATCTTAGTAACGCTACGCCGCGCCGAGAATGTAATTTATTTTGGCACAAACACTATTCTTTGTTCTTTCCTAGTCACGGCAAATATACATTCAAGATATCATCAAAATCAGTTCGAAGCGACAGACAAAAATACAGATACACACTTTGGCGGAACCCTGTTGAGTGTTGTAGCAACATAGCTATTTCGAAAACCCCTTGTTTTATAATTTTACCTATAAAATCTTATTTACTATTAATTGAATAATATTGTTATGTACCGGTATCGGACAGCTAATCTATGAATAAACATACTACAGGGTATAAGATCTCATAATTGATAACATATACTTACTTACAAGTGCATTTGTATAATCAATATATTATGTTGGCGTTTCGCCATGGTAAGTTATGTAGGTCATAGTCGCATAAAAGAATTTGCTATAAAGGCATTTTTCTTCTATGAAAATAAAAATCTATAATAAATATAAAATACTAGATGTTGAACACAACTTTGTTGTTTCTTCGTATATTGCGTAGAAACCGTACATTTTTCACAAAAAAGGTCATAGATGCATATACTTAAAGGTTTTTAAAATCACTTGAAGTAAAAATCCATTCTTATTACTTGATATTGTTTATTATAGACAAGATGTCGCCTAAAACTTAGTTGTGCCGTTCGTTTTAGCGTCGGGGCCGTACATTTTCGTTTTAAAAACTCTATTATCTCTATCCTGTCCCGGGACTTTTAATATTAAGCTAAATTTCATCAACGTCGGCTCAGCATTATAACCGTGAAATAACAGATACACTTCCTTATAATTTGTATGGATTTTTAACTGACTTCAAAAAGGAGGTTATCAATTCGACCTGTATATAATATAATATCCAAAAATGCCCCGTTTTCGTATATTATTTTATGTTAGTCTATATCAGTTTCCGAACAAAAATGTGCCGAATTTCAAAAGTGTACGCATGCATGTATATTTTTATATGTTTGTGTTCGTATATCTCCACAAGTCCGATTTAAGTAATTATTTTTTTGTTGTACTAGGTTTTATTCAACTTAGGGAATACTGCAATTTTCATTAAAATCGGTTCAGTAGTTTTCTCAATTACAATTATCTTATATCTTTAAACGAGCAATTCTTGTATATATAACGATTTCCATGAAATTTAGTATATAGGGGGTTTCGGGGGCGATAAATCGATCTAGCTAGGAATCATTTTTAGAAAATGTCATTTTATTCGTGTTTCATCGAATACCGAGCAAAGCTCGGTCAAATAGCTAGTTATAACAATAAGCTGCTGTAATAAGCAAGTAACAACGGCATTTATTATTGACTTATTTATGATTCTAGCGATTTTCTATGCTGGCTTTATTACTTGTCAGACTTGTAAGGGAAAACAACATCATTTGGCATACAAAAACTAGGTTTCTCCCAGATTCGGGCAGACTGCCAGATCTTTAGGTCATATTTTTACTGGCATAATAATTATTCATATTTCAATTTCACAAGAATATTTTGTTACAAATAGGTTATTTTATGTTCAGTGTTTTTCAACCTTTTTTAAGACACGACCACGACGCGATGGTACAAATGGATGGCGACCCACAGGTTGAAAAAAACTGCTATATGAGTAGAAAAAAAAGCTAAAAGTAAAAAAAAACATTGTGGTTGACTTTTTATTCTTATAAGTCAGGTGTTGTTATCAAATCTCGTATTTAATTGAGAATTTCAAATTACTTTCAATTTATTTCAAATTTAATTAATTGAAACACTTTTGACGTTATATTGACATTGTCAATTGTATGTATTTTGCTTTTTATTTACCTATATTTTTATGATGATTTGTACATGAAATAACACTTTTGTTTGAATAATACTTTTGGATTTGTGAATCACATGTTGTAAACAAGATTCGGATAACATCTTTATAAAAGTTTATGTTACAGACAGACTAAATGCCTCCAGTTTTTATATTTAAAAAAATCGCAATAAAAAAGGCATTAAAATTATCATCACCGTTAAAATTACCACGACTTACAAATAAAAATAGTAGTAACAAAAATCAATGAAAACATAAAAATATATTTTATGACGAATAAATTCAGAAAGTATTTTTCTACACTAATTGATATATTTTTTAAAACAATTTTTTTAGCATTGATCGAGCTGATGATAATTATTAGACACATAAAAAAGACTAAATCGGTGAAATTAAAATTGCAATGATATACAAACAGACACGTCAATTAATATTTTATGACATCAATTAATATTTCATCTTATTTATTTATTTAACAGAATAATAATTTTATTATAATAAAATAGAACATAGTTATTGTTATTTTATTTTTATTTTATCGTAATGAAGATAAAAATTACAAAATACTGGATACAAAACCTTTATAAAATCATATGACATTTTCATTTCAAAAAAATAAATTTTCATTCACAATAGTATGGCACAAAAGCCTTAACCATACTTTTTTCAGTTACACAAAAATAAAAAATCCTTCGAATAAAACAAATAATTACTTACATTTTTCTATCTTTTTCCTGTTCAACACTAAGAAAAAGATTCGAGCTTGAAAAAGCTCGTGTACTGTGAGCTTCAGAAGTGCGCTTGGCGCAAAGCGAACTGAAGCCGGCCGCAGTAGCGTCGCGCACACAAGCGCTTCGGGCTTGTGTCGACGATGTAGGTCACTTTTTGTCCCACAACAATATATCTCCCGTGGCCCTACATTTTTAATGTATTGCAGATTTTATGTGGCTATTTAAGCTGATCTCTCGAATCGTAAGTGGATATTTGATGGCAATGTTCTGTATGTTCGGGAGTTATTAACACAAGCTACGAATTTTAGGTCGTGCTAAAATTATAAGATTAATTTTTAGCAGTTCCTAAGTTCCAGTTTTCTTAATTCATGAACAGTGGCAATCTATGATACATGATAATATATCATAGATAAGAAGAACAAAAAATATTAAAAATTAGCAGCGGCAACGAATGTTTTTTATACTTGGAGAATTTTGTTGTACGTAACACTTTTTAATTTGGTAATTTTCTGTATATTTTTTCGTATACTGTGTATTTTTTTTAAAATTCCAGCGTTAGATGTTACTTAAAATTACACATCTCATAATATGGAGAAATAGATGTGTATTTACTGTGTAACTTTATTGTAGTTTAATTTGTTGTTAAAACCAAGTAACTGGGTTAGCCTTTATTTTAGTTTTTTACCTACATTAATGTGTTTTAGTTTTATTTATATATTATATTGTTAATGTAAATGCTACAAAAATATTAATTCAATGTTATCCCTTTTCAACTTAATTCAAATACATCCATATTTACCAAAAAAAACTGTCAACACTTGTGTACCCCACAGTACCGCAGTAGGGTAGGGCGCAGACTCCGCGCTGCGTTGCCATCGATCGGCCCACTCGTGGGGTAGGTCCGGTCACCCGCGCACGTGGCATCAATGAAATGACAGAGAGAGGAGAGAATATGTCAGGAGAGAGAAAGAACACGGGACACGGGTATGACTTGAGGTAAAAGGTATGACTTTTTTGAGAGGTATGATGAAAGGATAAAGCTTAGAACAAACCTACGCGTCAGTGACGGAGCGTCAAGTTGTCATTTGACAACACATTTATGTTTTTTGTATGCAAAACACACATTTGACAACTTGACGCTCCGCTTCGCAGTCGCCTGGTCGCGTAGGTTTGGCCTAAGCTTAACACGGCTCCTGACTCAGCCTTTCATCATACCTCTCAAGAAAGTCATACCTTTGAAAGGTCATACTTTTTCATAAACTGTCAAAAGGTATGACGACATATTAACATGTACTTATAAATGCGCCCCGTGCGAGTTTCTTACGTCGGTTCTTCTCGGCGGGGTAGTTCCCGAACCGGTGGTGGACTTTCAAAAAGTGTATCATGATACCCATTTGGAATAAAAAGATATTTTATTTTATTATAAATAATCTGACCAAAATCCGACATGTTGCACACGTCATTTCAGAATATCGACAGAACCGATGTCAAACGTCGAACAAAACTCATTGTTTACTGTCTACGCTGGTGCTGCCGTCTACCGTGAAACCATTGCAGTAATATTTCCTCTGAAGTAATACTGCATAAAGTTTGGAGAAATTAATAATAATGGGTACAACGTTAACAAGTTACATTTAGAATTAATGTTGGTACCCAGCAAAGTTGCTAAAAAATAGCAGCAATAATGAAACTTGTTTACAAGGTCAATGACTTTTTGTTTTCTTAACCTGACAATTTTATTCAATTTTATATTATTTGATATAGCCGTTTTTTTAATGAAATAAGGGGACAAACGAGCAAACGGGTCACCTGATGGAAAGCAACTTCCGTCGCCCATGGACACTCGCAGCATCAGAAGAGCTGCAGGTGCGTTGCCAGCCTTTTAAGAGGGAATAGGGTAATAGGGGAGGGAAGGGAAGGGAATAGGGGAGGATAGGGAAGGAAATAGGGTAGGGGATTGGGCCTCCGGTAAACTCACTCAAAACGCAGCGCAAGCGCTGTTTCACGCCGGTTTTCTGTGAGAACATAGTATTTCTCCGGTGGAGCCGGCCCATTCGTGCCGAAGCATGGCTCTCCCACGTATAAATCTTAGCCTTTAGTCAATTTTTACCTCTTCCTGCCCATATTGAACTCATACGCTATAATATGAAAAGTAATTATCTTTCAAGAGAACCTTTAATGGAATAGGACAAATTAGTTAATTACAAACGCAGCTTGATCCTGATCAGGATTTGTAACTCATCCTTAAACGGAACAGGAAGTTTAGAGCTAAGGGACTAATCTGAAAACGATATAATTCTGTGTGCAGGTATTTTTAAAACCTAGGTAATGTTCAAGGTATCTTATACTTCTTATTTGATTGCACCAAAAAAGTGACATTCTGAGCCCCTAGCCAACACGTTTTCTTTATCACTTTATAGAATCTCCGGTCAAAATGTATGGGATGTCGACTTCATATTATTGTGGCGGTACCCACAATTCGCCTAACATTCCTGCATCGCGCTATCGAAGTTTCGGAGAACGGCATGATATATATAACGTCTGAAATGACGTCAGTGGGCTTCGGCCTAACCGAGCATGCTATCTGTAATCGCCGACCAAATATATTCCATACAATATATTTGGTCGGCGATTCTATAAATAAAGTGTAAAAGAAAACGTGTTGACTAAGGTCTCAGTTTACGAAGTGATCACGGGGCTTATAGTAGGGGAGGTAGTGCTATCGTTTGCTAAGTCATTTCATACCGACCAAATTTTTGTCCAGCGGTAGCTTAATATTTATCAATCAATATAATCAGCGTCAGTCGCCGCACCCGTGGTGGGATGTTAACTGAGAGTATTTCAAAGTTGTAAAAAAATAATTGCGAAAAGTGATTTTATACCGAATGAAATTTTATGGATGATTATTGAGGTCATGCTTAATCAAAAATGCACCGTCAGCCGTATCGCAGACGGGGGATTTAACGTCAGTCGCGTTACTGAACTATGTTAAAAAAATTAAAATATAAAGTCATTTCATACCGTACAAAATTTATACAGGTGAATGTTGATACCTTTTTAATAATAAAGACCACCGTCAGTCGTTAATATGCGGGTGGAAAGCCCGTCAGCCAGCGATATAAGCTATAACCAATATAGCCCTACTTCGCGCTCAATGTATCCTAGGGCGTCGCGTAGACGACATTTCCACCTGCAAATATTCAGCTGACGGCGATTTTCGTTTGAATTAACCATAAAATTGTCTCACATAGCAATTTTAAGTAATTAATTCGATAGTCAATATTTGTGAAGAAGAATTATATACATTTTACTTGAAAAGCGCCATCTGTTGTTATATACTAAAACTAAAATAGCACCTACCAAACCTAAACGTGTATAATCTAGATATGACCTTTATTGGGTGCGAATTGGGATCTTTTTAATGTCAATTCAATACGATTTCCAACAACAACTTTGAGATACTCTCAATTTTTATTCCACCCATACTGCAGTAGCTGACAATCAAAACTCTTATGTATTAATAGAATAGTATTATTGTTACGATTTTCGCTCGGTATAAATGACTTTTTAAAATGAGCGCGACCTCCCCAGTCCCCTACTATTAGGTAGTAAACGTAACTCGTGTCAACTCACAGGACATGTGGCCGCGATCGAAAGTTCGGAGACCGCCGGCGCAACATAGGAGAGGAAGCAATATCCCACTCTCCTACAGCGTGATGCAAATGTTTACCTGTTTCTTCAGTTTTATTTTCACTTTTGCCGGCACTTGCAGAGTACAACCCGTTGTTATTTTTTTTTTTAATTTCAAGTGCAACATGGATATCTGTTATTCTATTAAAAAATATACCCCAAAAACACTTCACACCCACTTTCACAACATGTAATTTGATTATTATTAATCAAAGTTCCTTCCTTATCTGTGTAGCACTTAATAACAGCTTAAAGGAGGTTCTTTAATTAAGACATTTTATAATTTCGTAAAATATAGTTTGTCTGACAACAATCGTAAGATATTTTTAAATCTTATTTTCCTTTTACGTTAGAACTCGCTAAAGCAATAAATGCTTGTAATTTTCATAGACTAATCTTATATATAAAATTCTCGTGTCACAATGTTAGGCCGCGTACTCCTCCGAAACGGCTTTACTGATTTTAACCAAATTTTATATGCATGTTCAGTGGGTCTGAGAATCGGCTACTGGGTACTTATTATATTGATAAGTGCATTTGTTGAATAAATAATAGTAAATTATTACAACTCGAGACTGACGGCGACCATTGTTTGTGCGACGGGATAGCAATGGACGTTGTCATGGTGACATACTTATTTAGTCACTTCAATAAAATAATAATATGGGCGAAATACTTGATATTATGGCAAAGAAACGTTTGCCGGGACAGCTAGTATACTATGAAATATTCAATTAAAATAACTACAAAATGTAAGGTAGGATAAGCATTAAAGACTAAAACGAATTTGTGAAATGTCACTTTGTAGTAGGTACTAGTTTCCACAAAATGACATAAGTAACTGCTGAAAAATGTACGGTTCCCGGGAGATTTTGTTTTGTTTATACAGGAAACGTAAAAATATTCAATGAATCACAAAAAACAGAAGAGCGAAAGAGGGAGGAAAAAGAAAGAGCGAGACGACAGATAATAAATTAAGAAAGCGCGTAGTTCACATAGTTAAGGAAATAGTACAGTCATCGACAGTGATGCAATGTTTAAGTACCAGTTAAGTGACCTGTGTGGTCCTCTGTACTCGGCCATAATGCGTACAAATAAAAATAAACAATCATACTTAATAATACACAAGGTATAGTGTGGATAAGACGATCTGAATAAGATGAATCTTTTTTTAACAAAAATTCTGCCTAAGCAACTTGTGACTTATTGTAAGTGCTATGATATTGGATGTTGATTCTTTTTTTCTAAACACGTTGGTTGAATTTTATTCTATAGTATTTTGTTATTAATGTGTACTGAATTCATATGAAATTCAAAAATAAATAAATAATCATTTAATTTCTATTTTTTATTTTTTACATTTTGAGTGTGTTAGTGATGTTTTTCATGCCAAAAAATCCATTCATATTACATTGCAAACTACAATTTAAATATCTATAATTAGGGGCCTGTTTCATCCAATCCATCTCCAATCCATCCAAAACTTAACTTGACAGATAGTGTATGGAGAATCTGTCAAAAAAGGTTTGGATAACCTATCCGGCACTTTATCAGGAAGTGGTGAAACAGACCCTAAATGCCATAAATATTATAGTAGTTTGGAGTAATATCGCATCTTTTTTAGAATAATTTACTTCGTCATTCGTCTGAATGTTCCCCTTTTCACCGATGACAGGTATATCCACATAATACCACCTCATGATAAATACATTAAGTATAAATTTTATAAGCCCATTAAAATTAGGGCTGTCGGGCCCCGAGCAAATTGTTGAGAGCGTCGGCGAGACCACAAAGACCGCCGACTAATCAATTGCCCTGCGAGCGAGGACCAGGCTAAAGACCAAAATGGTCCCAACCGCAGTTTGTTTATAAAGGCGATAAATTGTTTGTAGGGACTTTGATTTTTTCGATTAGCACTTTTGTTTGTGATTATACTTTTTGGTTTTTTTAAGATTTGTGTTAGATTAAGTGATGTAGTTTTTTTGGGTCATACCTTCATTTAATATAGCATCATTGGCTTATTACTTTTTTGTTACAAAAGACAAATTAATATCAATTAACATGAAACTTCTGCCATAATCATGATTATAATAATTGAACTCTTTTTATCGTATTATTTTTTCATATTTTTTCATAATTAAAAACTTTAAATTCTGACTTACATCACTTTGCCTCTTTGAATCTGTATTAGACGCCAGTTGTTCATTATTTTATTAGCGATCCTCCATACATAACTCATACATCTAATACACTTATTAATTTCTACAATACTTTAATTACTATTATGCACCGCTCAAATGTTTGTATTACGACAGTATTAATTAATTATTATCTTTAATTATGCCGGAGTTATTAATAATATGCAGACATTTTATATTGCGGCAATGCTTTGTTGTTTCCTTTCTAAATATTGCCTTTCGATAGCCATGAAGAGAACCTATAGGCGTTTGCCGATCCGGCTGTCGTTGTTTTGCCATACACATTGTGGAAATATGATTGAGCCCACTCTTATCATTTCAGATGTTGTCATGAGGCATTTTTACATCAAGCTCACAAAAAATAGGTGCGAATAAGGACGGTACGCTTTTCAGTACGCTACAAAGTATTTTGATTTTGAATGTAAAACATAGTAAAAAAAACTAAAAATACGCTTTTAGCACGCACTTTAATATCCAAATCATGAGGGTGTTCAAATAGCCAATCCTCCATTTTGGATGTCCGTCATGATGGATTTCAGCCACGTGACTATTTTTTCGTATTCCTGACAGCAAATCCTTTCATTTGATACCCATATCATGGGGGTGCATTTCAAATAGCCTGTCCACCATCTTGGAGAGGCTGCCTATTGGATTTGTAATGACGTTTCTTAGCTAGTCGTGTATTGTCATCAGAACTCAGAGCGTGTGCAAAATTTCATCCTAATCGAAGACCGGGAAGTGGGTCAAATTAAGATTCCAAGATTTTCTTACATACCTACATAGTAATTACATATAGTTACAAGTGAAGCTAAATAAAAGACCTACACAAGACAGCCACACAAAATTTCAACGCGCTTGGTTTGGCCGTTTCAGATGTATTTGGCAACAAACCTAGCAAAAAAATTTGATTAATATAAAATGCACATGTGGCGGACATGAAAATTTTATATAAAACTAAATTCGAACTGACTAGTATCGAAACAGGTATCGAACCTCCACTCCACCTAATCTAACACGGTCCAGTTCTACTAACTCTTTGTGTTGGTGGTTAGCATGAGATGGCTAAGTGTTCGCCGATCTGTTAAACGGCTGGGCTAACAAGCGCTGTTGACAATGCTGCCGGTACGACACACCGGTATAAGGCATGAGCTGAAGCGTGTGTACAAGCGGAAGCGATTTGACGAGAGTCGCCTTATGAATATGGCAACAGTTGCGCTGCTAAGTAGACGGTAGCCGGGCTAAAGCCCTATAAAGATACTATTGGTGCGAAACACTTAAATGAGCGGAAGCGATTGCACAAGCTGAAATGATTTGATGAATGGAGATGAAGAAAAAGAAATCATATGAAAGAGAAAAAAACTGGTAATACATGGTCCGGTCAGGTAGGTACGTATTAACAGGAATGAACTAAATCAAAAGTGATCATCGTATAGCAAAGGTACAAAAAGATGGCTGTAATTATTATGGAGGCTTGGATGCGAAGCAGCTGTCACTGGTTGGAAGGCATTGACAGGAGTGCGTGGGTGTGAAAAAGCTGTCTCTCAAGAGACACTTTATGAGATGGCGGCGATAAGTAAGATTTGGGTAATTTCTTGTCTATATATTGTTATTACAAAATCCAAACAAACCCGCATCGTTCTAATAGCCATATTAGTACTTAGAGCGAAGTATATTTTTATCAAGTCGCCCTAATCTTATAACTTGAATCGTCATTTTTATTTTTTGTTGTTTAAATCATAATATCTTGTTTATAAGATACAAAGTGATGTAAGTAACATATTATAATATGTTTTGTCGCGTGCATGTGGAATGCCCGTCTACCTGTCGCTACTGTATTTTGAACCGTCATATTGACAGGCTAATATTTGAACACACCGGCTTTTGACTTTTTATGTTCGACGGCGCATAGTTACAGAATTCAACTACGGAATTTCGCGTTATCTTTTGGTTAGTTTGCATGATCGTTGTTACCCAAGTGCGCCAAAAGGATTATGTTTTAACGCTCCTACATTGATGCATGATCGACGATCTACGTTTAAAGAGATTAGATTTGTATTGTAGAGTGAGTACTAGACGCATTAAAACAATTGTCAAAAAGCTCTGCACGCTAACTACAGCTCTACTGATTTGGATGATATATTTAGCATGTAGATTGTATACTTTGAGCAACTGCGGAAAAATGTACGGTTGGACAAATGTGTATGCTAAAAAAACTGCGCTCTATATTCCAGGTATCTCTGTTCCTGGAATCTAGTAGCCTCTAAGGCCTAAGTATTTGCTGTTGGGTCACAAATTAGCGACAGAACCTTGTCTTGCCCACGCCAGTTTCACAGCAAATAATAATTACTACGAGTGAGAACTGACAAGTTAAGAATATCTAAATATATATTTTATAACTCAAAGGTGACTGACTGGCTGACTGACTGGCTGACTGACTGACTGGCGTAGTGATCTATCAACGCACAGCCCAATTCACTGGATGGATCGGGCTGAAATTTGGCATGCAGGTAGATGTTATGACGTAGGCTAAGAAGGGAGTTTAAACAATTCTACCCCCAAGGGGTTAAAAAGGGGATGAAAGATTGTATATAATATTAACTGTCGCTCTCAGAGGCGAATATTGATTACTTTTAATTAATTATTAAACGAAGGTTTGTGCCAAACTTATGTCCACAAGTCCCATTAATTATCTGTCAAGCTCTTGATATAATTACAGTTATGGAATTAATATTCGTCTCTGAATGCAGCAGTTACAGTTGTTTAGGGCAATATAGATTTGGATGAATTGGCAGATTTCAATTGCGTGAGACGTCTTGCGAATCTGTCAAATCCATACAAATTAAGAATTAATGCATCTACGCGTCGCGTTGAAGTCTGAATTGACCTTAAGCAGTCCGACTTTCTTTTGTATAGATTTTAGATTTTTAAACAGATTTCGTAAAACTATTCAATATTCATGTGTACTATAACGATGAAACGCTTCGAAAGTAAAACGTATATTAATCTTTATGGTTTTCGGAAGCTCTTAACCATACTAAAGTTTGAGATTTTAAACATTTTTGATCAATTTATGAAGGAAGGAAAAATAGAGAGGTAGAGTAAAATTTAGTTTGTTATTATTTTTAGCAATATTCCGCGAAATAAACTTCCACCTTTAACTAAATGAGTGAGTGTACGCATAGGCATGCGTACAGCACCTCCCTCCTCCCACACTGCCTATGCGTACACTCGCATGCAAGAACTTGCAAACACCACCACCACACAAGCAATAATGTTGGCAAATCCGTGCAAGGCCCCTCACCACCATGCAGGTTGAAAACCTCGACGCGCGTTTCGCCCCAACACCGGAGCATCCTCAGGATATGGACTCTACGGCCCGTATAAATAGTCAGTACTCAAGATGCATCTCGGTCTCAAGACTCGGTTCAGGCTCTGTGATTGGTTGGCTGTCAAAATTTGGACCAATCACAAAGCCGAACCGCGTCTTGAGACCGGGTCGCATCTTAAGTTCTGACTATTTATACGGGTCTACGAACAACGTCCGTTAAGTCAGAGAGGTAGAGGTAAAGAATAATTAAAGTAGGCAGGACAAACACCTCGAAATACCATAGAGTTTTAACACCAAAGTCTAATAATATTGTTTATAAATATTATTTTAAAAGTTATTGTACAAACAAACGAAGCGTGAAAATATGTATTAAACTTGTTAGAGTCTCCAGCGTCATGGAAAGTCAATATTTAGGATGATTTGAACGAATTAGGTCTACAGATAAACTTTGAGACCTATGATCTAAGTTTTTTGACATTTATGAATACAAGCTACCGTCCTAAGGTTTTTATAGCACCGTAGCAAATTTCATCCTAATCCGTTTAGCAATTTTGCGTAACATCCATCCTCTCCTTTTAAAAGAATTTCGACTTTTTGTCGAACCAGTTGTTTGTCTATGGACAGAGAACATGCTGTCCATAATCAAAAAAGGTTTAGCCAGAGTCTTTAGGTTTAGGTTATCAGTTTGCACCGAAAAGATACATTATTATGTTCCTTGTACAGAGTTCACTGTGAAAGTAGCAGTGCTGAAAGACCAATTTTTTTGTGATTTGTATGGGCAAGTGCCCCAACGTCACGAATTAAGCCGCGCGCGGTGCCTTTGTATGAAGATAACTTACTTCCCCTCCTTATACTATCCCTTTATGCATCCAGCATCACCAAGTCGTCTGGTTATAGTGTGATCTGACCTTAAAGCTACAAATCCAATTAAAGTCGTAACTAGACCAGTTAGCGAGTGCCCGTAAAGAGCCGTGTCACCCAAACTAGTGATAAAAAATAGAAAATATTCGGCGTTTCCAACATTATGACTTACATGGTAATAGATATGGCGGGTGCCACTGCATCTGTTCCAGAAACTGTTTATACAGGGTGTTCACAAAAAGACATACAATAAAAATCCAAATTCACAAAATTTGGACTTTGATTGGATGGAATTTTTATGGATGCCAAAAAAGCAAATTATGAAATGAAAATTAAATTAAATTAAATTTAAATATACTTTATTGTGCACAATTACATTTACAATACCACACACATAAAATTATGAGAGTACACAAAGGCGGCCTTATTACTAAATAGCAATTTCTTCCAGACAACCTTTGAAAGAAAGGAACAAATTGCTGTAGAAAGGTTGTGCTTAAAGTATGACTATAATAAAAATAAAACAAAAAAACTTAAAAATTATGTTTAGTACAAAAGCATAATTATGGATTTGGATTTTATACTTTTTTACAAAATAAGCAATCAAGAATAATATTATATACCTTTACAAGATAAAGCTCGAAACTCTGTGTGCCGAAATTAGTTTGTTGCGCGAAAATCGTACTTTTTTTTGCGATAAAATTATTCTGAATCCTTACCCGGGCCTTACACTATGTCCATGGAAAATTTCATCTAAATCGGTTAAGCCGATTGAATTTAAAAGATGATGATATAACAGCAAATTGCGATGGCCCAATCCCCTACACTTTTCCCTTCGCTACCCTCTCCTACCGTCCCCTATTCCCTTTCCTACCCTCCCCTATAAAAGGCCGGCAACGCACCTGCAGCTCTTCTGATGTTGCGAGTGTCCATGGGCGACGGAAGTTGCTTTCCATCAGGTGACCCGTTTGCTCGTTTGGGGGCAAACGAGCAAACGGGTCACGTGATGGAAATTTTATCTAAATCCGTTCTGTCATTTAAGCGTGAAGGGGTAACAAACAGACATACTTTCACATTATCTAGCTAAAAGCCTTTAAGGTAGTTTTTTTTTGTATATTTTAATAGTACTAACCAAACCTTGACTGACCGATGATAACACATCTACATATAAATAGAAATTACTATGTTAAAGCACAAATCAATAGGTGTGGTAGTTTTTCCGTAAAGTGTACCGCAAAAGTGCTCAGGTTGTGGGATATAGGTACTAGGGCTTTCTTCGCTCGCCCTAATATTAGTTAAGGATGTTGGTAATTTAATTGGTGTCAGCATCTAAATATATATAACTCAAAGGTGATTGACTGACTGAATGACATAGTGATCAACCCACAGCCCAAACCACTGGACGGATCGGGCTGAAATTTGGCAAGCAGGTAGATGTTATGACGTAGGCATCCGCTAAGAAAGGATTTTGATTAATTCCTCCCCTAAAGGGATAAAATAGGGGATGAAAGATTGTATACTTCTTAAGCAATAAAACCCAATGTTATAAGTTGTTTATTACGAGTCATCATCAGCGTCCACCTCTGCGGCTATCCGCTGTGCCGCTGCGAACTCGTAGTGACACACGTCCATCTTCACATGGTGGTATTCTGAAAGAAATACAACATAATATTTTCTACAGGATGTAACAAAACTAAGTGATAATACTTCAGGGTGTGTACGTGTCCCTTATGTAGAGTTCACTGTGAATGTAGCAGCGCTGAAAGACCATTTTTGTAACGAAGTTCCTTATCGCGCGTTGCGAAAGGGGGCTAGACGGAAAAAGTTGTAACGACACGACACAAAAGTGTCGGTATATTACAACTAAAGCAAAAATGCTATAGTTTAAGCCATGCGGCAGCGAGTATTTCTCTCTCTGTCTCTCTCTCTTTTTTTTTTTGTTTTTTTTTTATAATTTCGTTCCATCCGTGTGTCCAATTTTCACCTCTCAATTTTTTTCACTTTTGTATGGGGAAACTCGTGACCAATCATGATTTTTCAGCGCTGCTACTTTTACAGTGAACTGTATAATTTAAAAGGAATACATACACACCCTAAAGTATTATCACTTAGTTATGTTACTAATTGCATATTTTTGCTTTCGAACTTCAACGTCATAATGGCAACTCGGGCGAGTTATAAAGAGATCCTTTCACTTACGTTTCTTCTCATCACAGTTGTACTCGTACATGTCGCATATGTCGAGGAACATGCGGGAGATGCCGAGCGTGTCCTGGCCGCAGCTGATCACGAAGTCATGCTGGCACTGGTCCGCCAGCTTGCAGTAGTTTATCACCTAGGCAGTAGCGGCGTTAGAGGGGGGCGACGCTGGGCGACCGCCCAGGGCGTCAGATAAAAAGGGAGCGCCAATTTTTTTCAGCACTATCAGCACCCTGGGCGCCGAAGAAATCTCACCCAGGGAGGTGGTAGTGCTAAAACCGACCCTGCACCTGTTCCTAGGTTTGATGATAATTGATAACCATACTCATATTATAAATGTGAAAGTGTGTTTATCTGTCTGTTACCTCTTCACGCCCAAACCGCTGAACCGATTTTGCTGGTTATCGAGATACTCTGAGTCCATACGCACGATAATTTTTATTTCGGAAAAATGCACGGTTCCCAATAAACGAGTTTTGGTGCAATGGAGTTGCGGGCGTCGTCTAGTTTAACATCGTTGGACGCTTCTCACCACGTCAGTCTGGCTCCGTACTATGTACCATCGAATAAATTGATTCCTAGGCAGTTGAGAGACCAGCGTCATTTGGTCGGATCATGTCAATTCAAAGTAAATTGTTATCTGTCTGGGTTTGACGTAGCGACCAAACTACGTAGGTCCCCCATCTGCCTAGGAATTAACTTCTCTGATAGTACCATAGTTTTAGTTTGAGCCATAATGGCATTCCATAATTAATGGATACCAATTCATATTTAACCAGGTACATTTTATTTCAACTCACAGGTTCTAAGGGGAAGAAGTAGTCTTCTGCTTCCATCTCGATGTGTGTCCGTACATGCCTCACTAACTCCAGTAATAAAATACCTAAAGAAAAAAAATTGCTACAGTGAACAAAAATTCATCCCCATCAGAAATAAGAACGTTCAACAACAAATTAATGGTATTTTAATATTTAAGTACCATAATTTTACTTAAATAACAAAATAAGCAAATCCATACTAATATTATAAATGCGAAAGTGTGTCTGTCTGTCTGTCTGTTACCTCTTCACGCCCAAACCGCTCAACCGATTTTACTGAAATTTTCCATGGAGATACTTTGAGTCCCGGGAAAGGACATAGGATACTTTTTGTCCTCCAAAAATGAAGTGTAATTTTGGCGCAACGGAGTTACGAGCGTCATTTAGTAAGATTTATAAATCAGTCGTCAGAAACCTTTTGTTTTTACTTAAATAACAAGAAAGATAAGCAAATCCATACGAATATCTTAAATGCGAAAGTATGTATGTCTGTCTGTTACCTCTACACGCCCAAACCGCTGAACCGAGTTTACTGAAATTTAATTTTGGCGCAACGGAGTCATCTAATAAGAAATAAAAATCAGTCGTCAGAAACCTTTTGTTTCAAACATTGTTTACTAGCAATAGTTAGTATCACTTTGTACTCACTTGTAAAAAGGGTTTTAACCATCATAATTTGAACACGTGCCTTCTAATCAGGTACCCAACGTCATATGTTAGACATGTTTACAGTACGAAGTCAAAACTGTGCCTCTAGTAAAGGAAGGTAATGTAAAACAATATTCTGTGGTATGTAGATCACTGCATTAGAAGGCGTTGTCAACATTTTATAATTTCTTTGCCATATAAAGTACTAGATGACGCCCGCAACTCCGTTGCGCCAAAACTCGTTTATCGCGCAGGAACCGTACATTTTTCCGGAACGAAAAGTATACTATGTCCTTTCCCGGGAATCAAAGTATCTCCGTGCCAAATTTCAGCAAAATCGGTTCAGCGATTTGGGCGTGAAGAGGTAACAGACAGACAGACAGACAGTCAGACAGACACACTTGCACATTTATACTATTAATTATGGATTTCGCCCGTATTATTTTATTGAAGTGACTAAATAAGTATGTCACCATGGCAACGTCCATCGCTATCCCGCCGCACAAACAATGGTCGCCGTCAGTCTCGAGTTGTAATAATTTACTAATATTATTCAACAATTAATGCACTTATCAATATAATAAGTACCCAGTAGCCGACACTCAGACCCACTGAATATGCATATAAAATTTGGTTAAAATCAGTAGAGCCATTTCGGAGGAGTACGCGGCCTAACATTAATTGATCTATTTAAGATAATTATATAGATCAAGCGAAGTATATAATAGTTTAGCAAAGGCGAAAATCTAAGTTGATTTTTCCATTAATTTTACAAAAAAGTCAAGTTTTTAAACTTAAGTATATTAATATTATTCAACACGCAACTACGTTTAACCAAGTTTATTTTTTCAAAAGCTTGGTTCGACAGTTTTAGGCTCTGAATGTATGATGCTAGAAATGTAGCAAAGAATTATTCCCGTATAATACGGCAACCCGACGTAGAAGCTAGCTCCACATAAGATATTAATTATTATACTAAATTATCAAAAACACGATAGCCACGGTATACCATAAACCTTTTTTCTGCTAATGAACTTTTGCCACTCGACTCAATGTTTCGACTATAGCACCGAAGGTTCCACTTCCCTGGTGATTGACAGTCAGTCACGGACGTACTATTGTACACATCAGATGTCCAGCATGCGCGTCATCGTGGCCAGTGAGTAAACAACCTGTGTCTTCCCCGGGCCCTAAACTATCTCCATACCAAACTTCATCAAAATCGGTTCAGTGGTTTAAGCGTGAAGAAGTTTTAGAGAGACAGAAACGCTTCCGCATTTATAATAATATTAGTATATTATTATGGACTATTCAGTATTCAATAATTTGGAAAGCTAAAGAATTTATTTGTTTGTTTGAACGCTCTTATATTAGGAACTACGGCTTTGAATTGAAAAAATATTTTTGTGTTGGTTTTTTTATCGAGAAAGGCTATAAGCTATAATATAATAATAGCTCCCACACCGGTTTCGGTGACGGTGGCCAGTTTCATTGAAACCAGGCCAGCTACGCAGGAGTAATTTTATAGAGCCCAAGTGTGTGCGCAGTACACAAGAGCACTCTCTATTCCTTTACTCTCATAACCCAGTGGGACGGAAGACCGACACGACCGGCGAGAGATCAGGCGCAGGACCTATTACATGCCCATCCGACGCATGGATCATCTTACTTGTCAGACAATCAGGTGATCGGCCTGCATTGTCCTAACCCAACTTGGAAATAACATTTTCCAACGCGGGAATCGAACCCACGATCTCCGAGTCAAGAGCCGCGCTCTATACCACTAGACCACGGAGGCGTTATACTTATAACATAGCTAGCGACCCGCCCCGGCTTCGCACGGGTATATAATATATAGCCTATGTCACTCACTGAAAAAATTATAAATCTCGTAGGGTTCAGCCTTCGTTTGCAATGTAACCGGAAAAAATGTAATTATTTGCATCAGAAACCACTTTAGAAACCCCAACAATAACAGTATTTCTCCACTGTTTAATTAATGTTATTATACTTATAAATCTTCCTCTTTCATCACTCTATCTATTAAAGAAAACCGCATCAAAACCCATTGCGTAGTTTAAAAGATTAAAGGGAACAAAGGGACATGAGGGAAGAAAAGCGACTGTGTTTTATAATATTATGTAGTGATTACATAACATCACGCTGCGACAAATGGGAGCGAAAAAACAGAGAAAATTTTGGAAAGAATCGAAAAAATTATTTCAACGCACTAATTGAAATATTCTTTATTGTGCACACTTATAAAGATACAAATTAAGGAGTACAAGAAAAAGGACAAAATATTCAGGTGTCACAATGGCGGCCTTATTACTAGGTAGCAATCTCTTCCAGGCAACCACCACGGGCAAAGGTGAGATTGCAGTAAAGAAGAGAAACGTGCATGTGCAAACAAAAGAATACAAAAAAAAACCACAACATGCATAATAAAAATATACAATAATACTAAACATATATATTATAAATATAATAGAATGATACTATACTTAAATTACTAATAGATATAATAATTATAGCAGACACGGATAGTAATTAATAATTTAAAGTGTAATTTAACTCACAACAAATGCATGGATTATGATTAAGTATTATTTTTACAGATAGCTAAATAATGCGACTTGACGAGACTTTTGAAAGCATTCAATGTTTTTGCAAGTCTGATATGCTTTGGCAACGAATTCCAGAGCCTTATACCAGTAACAACGAAGGAGGAACCGTAAAATTTTGTTTGATGCACGGGCATTTCTAGTTGATGATTCGACGCAGATCTGAGCTCCTTAACAGTAGCTTGACGAAATACAAATTTTTCTTTTAAGTAAATAGGTGTCGTAGGATCATTTATGATGTTGTAAACGAGTGATAGTATACGAGCATCTCGTCGAAAGCGTATGGGCAGCCACTTCAAACTCGTACGAAATTCAGACACGTGGTCGAATTTTTTTAGCTCGAATATAAATCTGATCGCAAGGTTTTGAAGTCTCTCTAGCTTATTCATTTGATCATCGGTCATATTCGTCAAACAAGCGTTAGCATAGTCGAGGATTGACAGGAATAGGGACTCAGCGATCTTAATTTTGGTTGGGATTCTTAATTTTGGTTGGGATTCTTAATTACGCAAACTATTTTGTTACTAAAAATAATTTACTAGTCAAAATATTATATTTTTTACGGTTTTCATTATAAATACATTATGATAATATCTAAATAACAATCTGCAACACAGTATTCATAGGATAACATAATTCCAATATACAACACTCATTAAAATATACAATTAGCGAACATATTTTGATAGACATCCAAGTACGTTCTATAAATAAATGTAATGTAATCTAAACCTGTTTGAGACTTCGTTGGAACTAAATCTTATTACCTAGACTACACCTAGGACCTAGAACATACTAATAAATGAGGAAACTAATAAATCAGACATCGTAAGAAAAGTAAATACAAAGAGCTATAATATTTATTGCTACGCTAATCAATACTATTATTAGGTCCTATAACATTTACAAAATATGTTATAGGACCTAAATTATTGGACTGATTTAGATAAATTTTTTAGATACTTTAAGGCCCAGTAAAGGACATCAAAGGAAAGAGTTTCCATGCAATAAATGAGATACCAATATCAACTAACACTTAATAACACAATAATTTATGTTAAATTATGTCCCAGAAATCAAACTTTTCTTTATAGTGAGACTTTTGAACAGCTCATTTAAAAAATACATTATATTGCAATGTTAACCGACCCTTATGTGTGCATATTACGTCCATTTTGAGACTCCTATTACTATCAATATGTTTTCAGGTATACTACTGTGTATGAACTTAACTCCCGCTGTCAACCATGTACCTGATCCTCCGAAGCGAGTAGTGAGTGTTTTTTTTTATTTTCTAGATCATTTTAGTATTTCGATTCCGCTAAATATAGCTTTGAGATAGTCCGGATCTAATATTTGCTGTTTCATCTCCGGACTGGCGAGTGTTATCAATCAAAAGTCAAAGGACAATTTTCATGAGTTTCACCAATCTATAAAACGTATATTATTTTTATTTAATTATACCATTTCATTGATATGTAATACACAATAATTATATAGATTATAGAACTTATTTTAATGTGATTGTGACATCGAAACTGTATTAAAATATCATAAAATAAATCAAAAGACAAAAGTGGTAATAATTTCTTGGATACTAAATAAAATGTAATGAAGAAAAATCATTGTCACCCTACCCAGTGAATATGTTATTTAATGAATACCATATTTATTAAGATCGTAGTAATAATTTACCTCACACGTCAGCAGCTAGTACAACTGTGACGTCATGATATTATTACTAATTCAATGTAATGGTTACATAAAGAAAATTCAATTCAATAGATTTGAGCAAACATTTAAAAATATTCCGTAGGTTGATAAAAATAAGAATTCGAATAAATGTTGATCGAAATGTTTATTAAAACACCAATTAATGACGTCACTCCTGTTTTGGTACTACATTGCAACGATTTTTTTGTTTGAATAACGTCATGATCTAGATTCTAGAGTATAATAGTTAGCAATAGTTCATCATTATCAGCCCGGTCAGTGCTGAAAAAATTGGTTATCTATTAAATGAAAGGTTGTAAGCGTAATCGGTTTTGTTTTATGTTTCTGAATATACCTTACATGAAATTGTATACACAGCGATGATAAAAACTGCATCCTCCTTTTTTCAGAATAAAGCAGAAGAGCTGTGTGAGCTGGCGGACTCGTGCATGCACGACACCATCCCGGTGTGCGGCCGGATGGGGGAAGTGAGGAGGACCTTCCTCGACCTCTGTGACCTCATCGAGTACGGGTGTGACACCAACCAGAGTGAGTGTCAGAGATTTAGACCAAAAATACTGCATCCCCCCCTCCCCTTTTGAGACTGAGTTAGGCAGAAGAAATGTGTAAGCTGGCGGACTCGTACATGCACGAGACTATCCCGATGTGCGGCCAGATAGGGGAAGTGAGAAGGACCTACCTCTGTGACCTCATCGAGTACGGCTGCGACACCAACCAGAGTGAGTAGTCAGTGATTTAGAGCAAAAATACTGCATCACCTCCTCCCTCTTTGTGACAGAGTGAGGCAGAATGCAGAAACGGCTACGACACCAACCAGAGTGAGTACCAGGGATTTAGAGCAAAAATACTGCATCCACCCCTCCCTCTTTGTGACAGATTGAGACGGAAAGTACGGCTGCGACACCAACCAGAGTTTTAGAGCAAAAATACTGCTTTAAAGTGAGTGTTTGCTCTCTGTTGGGCCATGACTGCGAGGCTGTGTACACACGACGGACGTCGATCATAGATGTATGTCCTTCTCATTCGTGTTCGCTTATATTGGTCCATAATGAGCCCACATGAAAAGACTAATTATTTAAAAAATCTAAATTCCAATTTGAATTACTTCAAAAATGCATAGAAATAACCGCAATTTGGTGGTAGGACTCAAAAGGCATCCCTAGTCTTTACTAATTACTAAGTTATGTAGAGTTCAATAGCGAAACTGCTTTGTTCTCAAAAGAGATTAGAAGGATGGATATTGGAGAAGTCAATCTAATATAAGTCAATCTAGACTTATCGAATGGAAATATTTCTTCTGTACGCTAGATTCTTGAATCGTTTAACTAAAATATAGTAATAGACTTTTAATATTCATTTGAAATAATTTATATCTTTCAGTCTTCGCTCACGTGGAGGGCAACGCTCAATGTCCCGATCCTGAGTACGTCAGACCGAAGCCCAAAGTCAAGATCCCCAAAAAGGGCAGTCGCAGAAAGCAATTTAATTAAAGTTATTTAATACACAGCCAAAATCTTTCATTTCATTTTGAATATAATATAATAAATAAAATCTTTATTCCACTTTAAATACACAAGAGGCAAAAGAGAAAGGAAAAGACGTAAGCTTTGTCCACTCTGTGCCTTTTTCTGTTCGTCAAGCTGTTGACTGCGCTATAACGCATGCCGCGTTATAGCGCAGTCAACAGCGAACGTGAGGCATGCCCGCGACGCATGCCCTCTGAGGCTCTGACCGTATCCAAAAGTTCAAAAATGACAATATTGGCGTTGCGTTCCTTGACGCATTCAATTATTGAATGCGCCAATATGAAAGTCGATGATGAAAATTGAAGATGAAAGTGCACAGTGTGGACAATAGACATAGCTATACGGTAGAAAAAAAAACAAAATTAAAATTAGTGTTAATGCTATAATATATGGACTGACAACTTTAATTATTTTTTTGTCTTAGTTAAAGAACCTCCTTTTTAGACACTTAAAGTATCTTGATACCAAATTTCATCCAAATCAGTTTAGTACTTTATGAGGTGAAAATCACTATCAACAATAGACAGAGGATTGTTAAAACCTAGTTTGTACCTAGCTATTTTTTAACCGCGTTGGTTTAACTCTCCGTTTTTTAAACCTTACTTAAATATGTGTACCTTTACGGTAATATGGTAGTCTGACCTGGGTCTGCAGAGAGAGACGGAGCTATCAGAGATGGCTGGAGTGCGACAGAGACGGCGACACGAAAGGTTGCCCGGGCAACAGGTTGGAGCAGACAGAATAAGTATAGCAAACGTTATAAAGTACAGTCCTGTGGATAAGAAAATAATATTTACAATATTGTGTAGTAAAAGTTACCTACTCTGGATAATATAGAGTTCACTGTAAAACTAGCAGCGCTGAAAGAGTTTCTTTTGACTTCTAAGTTACAATGAGAAATGCCATGGTCAATAACATTTACGGTCAATTTTTTGTAAGGAACAAATGAACCCAAAAATTAAGTTATTCAAAACAAAAACGAATCAAACGTCTCCATAATCCAAAATTAACGAATGGATCTTACCAGCCTTGGTTATATCAGGAAGTTTATTTATTCCGTTACTTCCATTTCTGTAGTTAAATATATTTTTGACCGACATAAACTCATTTAAAATAGTGACACACTATAAATTATAATACAGCCTTAAAATGTTTGAGTTAGAAAATAACAAAATATAATATCGTTCTCGAAAGGACTAGCTTATTTTCTTGGAAAAGTTTTAGTCATCCTTCAACTGACTGAGACTGTAAAGTTTTTTCTTTTTATAACGTTTTATTTCATTTACGTAAGTTTGTTGACGTTTCATGTAGATGACTGTACCAACAATTTGCTGCGCTACAATTTAGCATAGTTCAGGGAATTTTGAAATATTGTTTACTTAATTTTACGTGTTGTTATAGCGAAAAATTTTATTATAATTTTTTTTTTCATAGAACTCCTTGCGTATTACAAGTGCCGTTCTAACCACAATCACAAAAAATTGAAATATATCTGGGACAATCCATACTAATATTATAAATGCGTAGAGTGTGTCTGTCTGTCTGTCTGTCTGTCTGTTACACGTTACCTCTTCACGCCCAAACCGCTGAACCGATTTTGCTGCAATTTGGCATGGAGATACTTTGAGTCCCGGGAAAGGACATAGTATACTTTTTATCCCGGAAAATGTACGGTTCCCACGCGATAAATGTATTTGGTGCAACAAAGTTGCGGGCATCATCTAGAATAATATTATTTACATAGTCAGTCATGTCATTCGTGGTCATGTCCTCTGTTAACCTACTTGGAACCGCGCATGTTGCTACTTTGAGTTGGGAAAGAAGACAAGATAGTAGTTCTGTTTCCCAAGAAATATACAGCTCCCTACATAATTTCTGTGCAAGGCAACATCTAGTAATTCTAAAAATATATCAATATGTTAAAAAACGCATAACCCACAGTTACTTGTCTAGTAACCGTAAAACATTTAGGGCCTGTTTCACCACTTTCTGATAAAGTGCCGAATAGGCTATTCACAGCTTTATTGACAGATTCTCCATACTTAGGGCCTGTTTCACCACTTTCTGATAAAGTGGCGAATAGGCTATTCACAACTTTTTTGACAGATCCTCCATATTATCTGTTAAGTTAAGTGGGGGATAGCCTATTCGGCACGTATCAGGAAGTGGTGAAACAGGCCCTTAAAGTTTTTTCATCTAGTAACCCTAAGAACTTGAGCTGTGTTCTTCACAAAAGTGTTCAAAAATATAAGTTTATATTAACCCTAAAACCATTACCGTGTTCAAAAAGTAACGTACCCGATCTCCATTCGCGAGACCTTGACCCGTCCACCTGTCCTAATCACCGAATCGCCCACCGTACCCCATAATTACACCGCCGAGAGATCTATTGATACGCCTTAGGTAAATTATGGTGGTATTGGATGGGAGAGGTTAAATCCAAATAATGGAAAAAGAAATTTTTATGATCTTGTAGAGGAACTCGAGTTTTGAGTACTTATGTAGAAAGTGAAGCGTTGAAGACGTTGAAAGTTTCGCATCTTTCTCAGGTTCTGCTTTTTGTAAAGGGGTAAATGAGCAAACAAATCACCCAATGAAAGCTACTACTGTTGCCTATCGTCTATCCTAATACCAGGAAGCCAATATTGCCTATATTTTGAATATTCCTTTTGAAAATAATAAAATAATAACTCTACTTAGAATAATTAGGTTCACAATTTCGTACAAATTTCGTTTAGATGTTTTGTGCCTCGTTTAGCCGTTTAGATTTATCTGCTTAACTTTTTACCTGTAGGTTTGTCTATTGCGTCGCTTTTCTAAAAGGAAAATTTGAATCAGATCTAGTCTTGTTTATTTCAGAGCGTGACAGGACTCTTTTCGTATTTTTTTCGTATTTTTAGGCAGACTACGTTTAAAAAAAAACTAGGTCTTTACATCCGTTGTGGATAATTTATACAGTAGGTACTTTTCAGAGCGAAGTAACCACTCCTCAAATACTGTAGTGCCTGGGACAAGATTTTTAAAAGTCCGTATAGTTGAACAAGCGCATACTGCATTCTCGCATCATAGTCGGCCTAGTCCAGAGGAAAGAACTAGTCAATACGTCTGGGACCAACTATGTGCGGGTTTCCTGACGATGTTTTCCTTCAATATACGAGCGTCCGTATTTACTTGAGATCAGAAAATGTCATAGGTCGCCTCCACCCGGGTTCGAACCTGCACCCTCTAGGAGTGCGAATCGAAGGTCTACCCATTAGGCCACGGACGCTCCATCTACTACGTTAGACTACGTCAGTACGTTAGACTACGTTTAACGTTCTCCGTAAAACCCTAGAGTGGCACCACTGGGTGCGACACATCAAAACAATACGTGCTGAGGCCTGAGAGCAACCCCGCGATGGTATCGGGCTATTTAGGCCAAATTTGACCAAATCTGACTTCCCAGTATCAGATAGGGCGCGCGATAACCCTAATAACCCGTCGGTGGCTTTGTCTATTGTTTACATACGTGACCGTCATGCCGGTCTCTGAGACCCCCCTGCTAATACGACGTCATTATGACTGGCGATACAGGCTGATTAAAACTTGATTGGCTTTTTGTCAACTCAATTTGGTATTTGATGGAAGATGATGAATTGTCAAATTAAGTAATTAAAGCTCGAATGGATACTTAAGTTGTTTGAGTTCTCTATTTGTTTTAAATGAAATAAACATAAAATAAAAGTAGTTTTTTATTAGATATCTGTATAAATATTATAATTAAAAAGCCTCATTTATTTGGAAAAATTCTATGGAACTATTTGTTTTTAAGTAAAAATTGTAGTAAGTTTAAGATAATGTAAAAACTATGTATTAGAATAAAGTAAAATAAAAAATACGTGTATGTTGTGTTTATTGTTGTTTATGAAAATAAGTTGTTTTATTGCATAAAACTTAAGTAGCATAGTGCACCATTGGAATGGATAAAGAATGGTAAACTTAAAGAATGCTATAAAAATTCATAAGCTGGAATAGCATAGGCTACAGGTGCAGCGTAGAAGACGAGTATACTCCACTCTCTTTAAGCGCAGCGAAAATCTGCCGGTACGCCCAGAACGATATTTTTAATATGTAAAACTACCCTGTGAAAAACCTCCGAACCCTATTTTTTACACACAATCATTCTTGGTTGTGTGAGATTCTCCTCAAGAGCCATCCCTGTCAACACAACAGCCAACACCCTGTGCAACACAAAGGGGTGCGCGCGCGCACGTGTCGAAGTTTGGGCGCGCGTGAGCAGCGCGCTAATGATCGATGCCAGGGATGTCACCTTCTTGTTAATAAACTTATATTAATAAGTTAATGATTTCGATAAAATAAAATACAGTGTGTTAGTGTAAACACCGTTATCCTTGAAACCATCAAATGAACCCGTCAAAATGAACAACTTTTTCTATGATAACAATGCTGGGAACTCAAAAAAAATGCCATCTTCATACCCATACGGATGCCCAGATCGGCAATTTAATGAGTTCATACTCATTAAATTGCCGATCGGAGGAGAAAAGTAAATACTTTTCTCTTCAAAACAAAGCAAATGACTGCTATAAATGCATGAGCATTGTAAACTTGTAAATAGGCATTTTTTGAGAAAATAAAAAACAATGTTGCAAAACGTAAGCTTTACTAACTAACACTAAGAAAACACAATTTCCCGTGCACTTTTTCCACTATAATAAGAAATTATTAACAAATTACACCTAATTTTTTAACATAGTGGAAAAAGTGCACGGGAAATTGTATTTTATTAGTGTTCAACATGAATTTCCATCAAGTACCAACAGTACAATCAATTACATTTAGTAACTTACGTTCTATTTTAAACAAATACTCACGCATAGTTTTTTATTTTTTTTATTTATTCGTTTATTTTCATAAATCATACATTACGTTCAAGGGCGTACCCAGGTTCTGGGCCAGGGGGGGGGGCAATTTGCATTTTTATATAATTTCTTTAACCAGATACTTATTTACACATTGTCTATTTTATAAGTAATTTTCGAGGGTCTTCGGCAAATCGATTTATTACGTCTTCTGTGAAAGAATCGCTCATATCTTTTATAAGTTTTCTATTAAAGTACTAGATTTTTTTCTATGAAAGTACTAGATTTTCGATAAAATTACTAGATAAGATACTTAGTAGGGACGTCAACATGATCCAGGGGAAAATATACTCTCCATAAATCACGGATTGTATTAAAAATTTAGTACATTATCATTACTGTTATTTTATATTCATTAGAAGAAATTAACATATTTGAATAGTTTTACAATTATTATTAAAAACTTACTGATGGCAGCCCTACCTCACCTGCTTGGACTTCAGAGATCCAACTCCAAAGCAGCCGAAACTAGGAGACTAACGTAAGAGCTTCCTTCCTGCCTTTCTTCTGACCCATCGGTGTGCCACCCAAAAACAAAAAGACCGATTCCTTTGACGGTAATAAGCCCTTTGATATTAGTAATAGCGGGTAATAACAAAAGCATCAACAATAGATAGATTAACATAATTTAATTTATATTAACTTTATTGTGGAGACACGAATTATTGTTTAGCTAGTCTAAGAAAGTAAGAAAACTTTCTAAAAGTCAATAATGAAGGAGAAAGAAGAGAACTTTTAACTTAAGGTGTTCCCCCTACGGAGATGCCGTAATTTACCGTTTTTTGAGGCTTAAAAAAGTTTTTAGAGTCTTTTGAAAGCTACAAAACTATAATAAAACTACAGCAATAATCTTCAGCATATGAACATTCCTTCTTCCGTTATTAATTTCCTATTTTTTTTAACAAACTCATGATATCAGCTCCCAAAGTAATACAAATATATTTAAATTCAAGCATACATTCAGTATCTCCCTAATATTTACAAGTTACGTTTATTTGAAACACACGCCAATAGATTAACTACATATTCGCCGTTTGAATTTTTTAGGTCAATTTTCAACTAAGATAAATAGCTATGGTGAAAAGACACTAATAATAACATATTATTCGGTCATTCAAAATAAGTTGACTGACATTCATTCTGTTAATATTATAATTGAAATAAGGATTCGGTTTTTTACCATTTGGCTACGGAACCCTAAAAACACCTTTCCAGTTTATAGGCCTGTGTGTGAAACAGATTTTTCTTGTGAGCTGTGACACATGGGCCCAAGCCACAAAGCGCTTTAAAAATATACTTAAATGCAGATTACTTTTTGATACCGAATTGATACTTTTTTGATAGGGAATTGATACTATGGTAAGTAAATTACATAATTTATCAGTTTTTTTTTCTACTATTTCTATGATCGTGATCATACAGTTATGACCTTTAAGCATCAGTGTTCAGTATGCTTAAAGGTCTACTTGCAAAACTAACTGAAAAGTATGCAGTATGCACTGTATCACAATTTATCGGTAGCCTTTTCCTCCTGACATCAAATTACATACTAAATCACTCAATCGCTCATTCCTTTGCATCGAGAATTCAATTAAAAAAACATTCTAAAAATAAAATTGGAGGTTCAAAATGACCGTATCGCCCGCGGCCAGCTACCGTGCTACACACCTAATGTGGGAACCCAGTGAGAACCGAGTGGAAACCCACCGGGAACCGGGTATCTTTACATCGCGGATGTGTTTGCGGATAAAAGAATATCCGCCAGATGAGTCATGAGATGATTCGATTAATAATCGGCGAATCAGTTTTTATTAATCATATTACATAGTGGCAAAAAGTTCCAGCGATTGTTCTGTAAAGTGTAAGGTATGAAAATATACTCGTATATTAGTAGTAGATAGTCCTAACTTCTAACGCATCTTATTCTGCTATGAGCAGCAGATAAATATCAAATCATTTTACTTAACACGAGCTTTTGCCGGCGACTTCACTCGCGTTAGCATGTATGTATTATTATATACAAACTTTCATCCCCTATTTTGACCCCTTGGGGGTAGAATTGATCAAAATACTTTCTTAGCGGATGCCTACGTCATAACATCTACCTACATGCCAAATTTCAGCCCGATCCGTCCAGTGGTTTGGGCTGTGTGTTGATAGATCACCATGTCAGTCACCTTTGAGTTTTATATATATAGATAGAAGATATTACTTTTTTGCAGAAGGTTATTACTGCATCCTTGAATACCACCTCAAATTTTAAAAACTCATAATATTTTATTAACACACACTAATACTTTAATTACTACCTACAACAGTAAAACGACACATAAAAAGTATACGCTCCACATTTTGTTATTAACACTCCTAAAGATAACAGCTTACAGACATAAAAGGAAAAAATGTGCAAAATGCTCATAAGGCACAGGCGCAAAACGAAAACCGAAGTATCATTTTAAACGAAGCCCTCACTTATCTCTACCTTTCAGGTTTTAAATCTCACAGCTCTTATTAAAATGTAATTAACAATATCAAGATGCAAGCAAATAAAACAACTGTCACCTAAATACCGCCGTCCCGTTTGCACGGAGCGCGGTAATTACAAAATTACTTACATCTCTCTCGGACTCATTAAAATTAAGTGCGGTTCCCACGAGTGAGACTCCGTCTATTCCGCTCTGACAGAAATGTACGGAAAACCCGCTGTAGCTATCTCTTTCGCACGCCGAATACGGTTTCTACGATTTTCTCTAATAAATCCACCTCGGTGAAATGACGAGTCGAAAAAACGTTTTGGAAATTAGACGGCACTCGTTAGAAGTCGGACGCATTTTTTCGAGGGAAAAAAAGAAAAGGTTAGAAAGAGAGGCTCGATGGAGGCATAGTCGCGTTTAGGCTGCGCGGGCGCAAGGTGGTGAGCTTAAGGATTTTATCATTCGAACGAAAAGCTTGCGCTCCTTCGAACGTACATCCATACGTAATGTTTCGCACGAGTGCCTTATCTTTATTATTTGACATTAATTGTGTGTTTTTATTGATTTTGTTATATTAGTTTTACTGATAGTGGACTGACAGTAGTGATATTGAATAGTGATTACAGTGAAGATGTTTTTAAGGTAATTTTTAAAATATTTTATTTAGATATAAGTACCTCATATTATATTTCAGGATTTACGTTTTTTTTTTTTTTTATTGCGTAAAAACTTCCAACGTTCCTTCTTAATGAAAATAAGCTGTAACTTGTAATAATCAATAATTCGTTTTAATTTTATATAAGGTTAATTTGAATAATAACTCTACATAATAATTAATATTATGAACGTGTAATGAATTAATGTCGTCAATTTTTTTTTACTTTTCACTTGCAAATGCTATTACAGATACCTAGGTACTTATTCTAAATTGCACAATCAAATATTTTACGTAATATAATTTTTAATGTTACTTACGTTATTATTTCTTAAATAGAAAAATAATATTTAAGAAATGAGATCAATAACAAAACGAGATATCAACTTATAATATCTCATCCTCTTCATCAGATAACATTCGTCGTAAAGTTCAAATTTAAAGTTGAACTTCATAAACCTTTTATAATAATTAGAACGACCGATCGATAAGGAACTATAAATTGGTTTTTGATTAGAAATGTGTACTAATCTATATTAACATAATAATATCTATACATCCATACCAATATTATAAATGCGAATGTGTTTCTGTCTGTCTGTTACCTTTTCATGCCCAATAATAAACGGATTTTGCTGAGTATAGAAATACTTTGAATCTCGGGAAAGGACATACTTTACTACTTCATCTATATATATAAAAATGGATTTTCAATTGTGTTAGTAACGCTAAAACTCGAAAACGGCTGAACGGATTGGGCCAATTTTAGTCTTAAAATATTCGTAGAAGTCCAGGGAAGGTTTTAAAGTGACACGAAGTTCACCGGGACAGCTAGTATTCCAATAATTCCCGCGCGATATTTAGCGCAACGGAGTTTATTACAATCCAAACAGACCCTTAAAAAATGAAGCCTTAAGCTGTTTCGTACGTAAAAAATATGAGTCTTATTGATATAAATCGAGTCATTTTAAAAAGTTTTAAATTAGCTTACCTATTTAAGATAAATATAAAATAAAATAAATTTAAGTAATACAAGCAATAACTTACAGCTTTATGTTTGAAGAAAAGGAGACACGGCAGAACTTAAAAAGACGTTTGTATTTATTTAATTTATTAACCGACTTCAAAAAAAGGAGGTTATCAATTCGACGCGTATGTATGTAATATTCCCAGAACTGCCCAATTTTCGTAAATTATGTGACTACGAGTATCAGCGTCTGAAAAAAATGTGCTAAACAAGAGTTTATTTATGTAAGTATGTATGTATAATGTTGTGTTCGCATATCTCTGGAACTACTATTCCTATTTTAGTAATTTTTTTTTGTTGTACTAGGTATTGTTCAACTTAGGGAATAGTGCAAGTTTCATCAAAATCGGTTCAGTAGTTTTGGAGATAGGTAGTTTTAATTCTCAATTATTACGTACAATTTTGAATTTGGTTTTATCTTTTTAAAATACAGTTTTATGTATCAATTGAATTAAAGGAAAGAATCATTATTATATTATGAATTATTTCAATTTCAGCATTAATGAAATAATTTATGCTAATAAGTTGTAAGTTTTTGTCTGAAGCTTATCTAGCGCTTTTTATTGGCTAACGTCAAACAGTAAAAAATCAAAAAAACTCTACTGAAAAAAAATAATACCACATACACAAAAAGTAAAAAACATGAAAAAAACATATTTTATTGCCCAAACGGGTTGTCACAAAAGTTCTAAAATAAAAATTAAGGAATCAAAGTAAAATTAGCTGAGTTTATACAATATACAGCAATATTACGATTAACTTTTCGCCTAAAGGTTGATTCAGACTGCAACGCAACGCGGAGATGCATTTCTAAATTTATATGGAATTGACAGATTCACAAGACGTGTCACGCAATTGAAATCTGTCGAATCCATACAAATTTATGCCGCGCCACGCCTCGCCTCGCCTCGTCACGTTGCGATCTGTATTGACCCTTAGGGTTAAATGAGACCGCAACGCGGCGCGTAGATACTTTTTTAAAGTTTTACTGAATTGACAGTTTTCAATTGCGTGAGACGTCTTGCTCTTGCAAATCTATTAAATACCTACAGAAATGCGTCTACGCGTCTCGTTGCGGTATGAATCGACTCTTAGGCCGGTATAAATAATCAGTACTCAAGATGCATCTCGGTCTCAAAACACGGTTCAGGCTCTGTGATTGGTCGGCTGTCAAAATTTGGACCAATCACAAAGCCGAACCGCGTCTTGAGACCGAGATGCATCTTGAGTACTGACTATTTATGAGCCCTAGTTTTTAAGATGACGGAGGTTATACAAAATAATTGTTTTAATCATTAATTCTGAGTTAGAAAAAGATGGTTTATTTCATTTACAACAAAATTCTGTAAATTATTAGTAACCATGTTTCGCAGTTAGTACTTAGTAGTCAAGAGTTTTATGTACATAAAGTAAATACATAACGTAACACCTGGCCGCTACGTAATATTTAGCTCATATATTTGTCTCCATACAAGGTTATAAAGATTTACATAGCCTTACAAGGTATAAAAGGTATTATTTACTTTATAATAGAGGCTAGTTTTGTGTAACAATGACGTGTGTTTTTCATGCTATTACAGTAGTAGAGTTTTTAGCACTTCAGTAACAATGTAACAGAATTTCAGTTGTGTTTTATGATCATTTAAAAACACAATGTTTTAAGAAATGTTGGAGATTTGTATTATTTTAAGGAGCTATTTTTGTATTGAGAGAAAATTTCTATCAATCCATATATAATATAGAAAAATAATATGGAAAATTCTAGATTAAATATTTCTCTGTACCCCGTACACGCATTGTGCAATACCTTGGAAACAGTGCATTTTCTTGCAATAAAAAGTTTTCCTCATGGTCTACTACTCTATTCTATGTCTCTGCCAAATTTAATGAAAATAGATCGATTAGAATTATTATTCTAATCGATCTATTTTCATTAAATTTATTTTGAACGAAAATCTATTGATTTTGAACGGCTTTTTATTTTGTACAGTACATCTAAATCAGCCTTTCCCAAAGTAGGCAATAACGCCCTCTTGTGGGCGCTGAAGGCCTAAAGAGGGGCGGTGTGGGAACCAGAATAAAAAAGTGGGGCGTTCTGTAGTGGCTTTAATTTAAAAGTATGTGAAACAAAGGGGGCGCCAAAAATTCTTTTTTCTCAAAGTGGGTGGTAGACACAATAAGTTTGGGAACCCCTGATCGAAATGACCTTAACTCTTAAGTAGTCAGCTTTTACAAATTGACTATAATAAGAGTGAACTGTAAAATTGTAGGCAAGTGAAAAAGTGTATATAGGTAATTATTTTCTACTTAGTTATTGTTATAGAAATTTATCCAAAACTCAAATGCATGACTTGAAAAAAAATATGAAAAAAGCGTCGAATCAAACGATCGATATCTGTGACATCCCTATTGATGCGTCGATCTAAAACATCGATAGTCGATAAATACGATAATGTACGTCAGGCACCCGCCGGGCCTGACAGAATCTGAGCAATCTTGTCAATTGTTCTTGTCAATTACAAGTTCTAGCGGGACTGTAATCCGATGTCCAAAAAAACTGTCAATTTTTGTAACACAAAAAAAAGTTATAAGTTTATCTTGTAGCTCCTGAGTCCTGTACTATAGTAAAGTAACAGACATTCTAAGTAAAAATTTTTTTGAACATTAAATTTTAATAAGATAAGAAAATATTCTATAATATGCGAGATCAATCAAAATTAAAATAAGAAATATCCATGTCATCAATATCATAAAAGCAAAAGTGTGTCCGTCTGTATGTCTGTTACTCTGTCACCTCTTCACGCCTAAACCGCTAAACCGATTTTGCTGAAAGTTGGTATGACGATCATAGTATTAAATAAGTCCCGGAAAAGGACATAGGATACTTTTTATCCCGGAAAAAATGAACAGTTCCCGTCCGATAAACGAATTTTGGCGCAATGGTGTTGCGGTCGTCATTTAGATAGTTATACATATTTCTTATATCATGCAATCAATGAAAAAAATAAAACTAACTAATATTTTTTTCAATTATCATAAATTAATAGGCACAAAACACCAGCGGTTCCCAAAATTGTTTTGGGTTCCCGTGATTGTTTGCGAGTGGTTCCCGATGGGTTCCCAACATAATGAGGAACATCGGGGAAGAATTTACACGCTCGAGTGGCTCCGGCGTGAAACTACGGTGACGTGTGGAATGTCTGTCACGAATCGTAACACGTGTCAGAATTCGGCGGTGAATTGACCAATGAAGAATACTTTGCGGGAATATATTATGTAATTGATTATACTGTCGGTTCTTGGTGGAAATTCATGTTGAACACTAATAAAACACAAGTTTTCGTGCACTTTTTCCACTAAAATAAAAAATAAATAGTAAAATATATTTTTAATCAAAATGGGTATACACTTTTTGAAAGTCAAACGAAGAAACTACGTTGCCTACCACCGGTTCGGGAACTACCCCGCCGAGAAGAACCGGCTACTATATACACTATATAACAAATAACACGACTGGTTTCGAAATACATCATCATCACCTGATGATGGATGAAAAATTGTGTTTTATTAGTGTTTGCGGGAATACTCTGATGTGAATGATACTTTAGATTTCATAATGATAATTCTTGATATGACATCCATACTAATTATTATAATTTTTTTTTTTATGAAATAAGGGGGCAAACGAGCAAACGGGTCACCTGATGGAAAGCAACTTCCGTCGCCCATGGACACTCGCAGCATCAGAAGAGCTGCAAGTGCGTTGCCGGCCTTTTAAGAGGGAATAGGGTAATAGGGGAGGGTAGGGAAGGGAAGGAAAGGGAAAAGTTGAGGGTAGGGAAGGGAATAGGGTAGGGGTTAGGGGATTGGGCCTCCGGTAAACTCACTCACTCGGCGAAACACAGCGCAAGCGCTGTTTCACGCCGGTTTTCTGTGAGAACGTGGTATTTCTCCGGTCGAGCGGGCCCATTCGTGCCGAAGCATGGCTGTCCCACGCATTTATAATATTAGTATGGATTAACAATGTTAAATCATTAAAATATTATGGTGATCTTTATACGGTATGTAACAAAAATAAGTGATAATACTTTAGGGTGTGTACGTGTTCCTTGTAGAGAGTTCACTGTGAAAGCAGCAGCTCTGAAAGACGAATTTTTTTTTCACTTTTGTATGGGCAAAGGCCCGGGCGTCACGAGTTTCCCCATACAAAAGTGAAAAAAATTTTTGGTCTTTCAGCGCTGCTACTTTCACAGTTACCTCTCTACAAGGAACACGTACATACCCTAAAGTATATCACTTATTTTTGTTACACGCTGTAGATAGCACAACAATGCAAACATTTTAGGCAATATATTTCTTCTCCTGTAAAAGACATCAACGCGTTTGCCCAAAATCAAAAATGTAATCAGCTGTCAAAAATTCTTTATTAATATTAGTATTTGTGAGAATTTTTGACAGTAATACAGTACAATACAGTAATATATTGATACTTAAATAGAAAACTAAACGCTACGTTGACAAAGCTTCGTGCGAAACTCATTATAACAACAATAACTATTGACACTATTAATAATTTAATAAATCGATATAATTATTAATATTCATGCGGCGTTTCTCGATTTTATCGAGAACTTATGAGTATAATAATAACGATAATAATTGTTATTCCCATAGTGGGTATAGGAAAAGAAATAGCGTGCATTTAAATATGAAAAATTTGCATCACAGTATACCTTAAGGCGCGAATGTAGAGTTAGGAATTGGACGATAAGGCAGGGTAAAATAAAGGTTTTCTATGATTGAAAGTTACGCTACAATTTAGTGTGATAAGATAAGATATTTTACTGTGGTACATTTAATGTTAAGATTTAATTAAGCATAACTAAATTATGACAATAGTAGCTTAGTGGTAAAACAAGTTAATTGTCGTTTATAAAATATTTATTGAATTAAATATTATGCAGCATGTTTTATAATAAGCTTAAGCATTTTTATTATTGATTCATACAATCGTAATGTTATTCAAGAATTTTACTAAAATTCTACTTTGAATTAGATTGAACTTTAATTTAATTGACAAATACTTAATTATTTTTAGGGCCTGTTTCACCACTTTCTGATAAGGCTATCCACCAATTAACTTGACAAGTCAAGTATGGAGAATCTGTCAAAAAAGTTTATCAGAAAGTGGTGAAACAGGCCCTTAATAGCGTTAGCTCAAATTATCCTACTTATAATATTATAAAGGCGAAAGTTTGTTTGGATGTATGGATGTATGGACGTGTGGATGTGTGGATGTGTAGATGTGTGGATGTATGGATGTTTGTTACTCTTTCACGCAAAAACTACTGAACGGATTTTAATGAAACTTTACAATTATATAGCTTATACATCAGAATAACACATAGGCTACAATTTTAACCGTTTCAAAATGGGGGAGGTGTTATGTTCGTTTTATTATGTTCAACGATTACTCCGCCGTTTGTTAACCGATTTTCAAAATTTTTCTTTTGGTATATAGGGTATCATCCCAATTTGGTATTATATTCACAAAAGTGGTGATCTGATGAAGGATCCATAAGTAATCGAGGGAACCCCTCAAAACTTATAGGGAAACATGTGCGGTGACTTTGGTTTGGTGAGAAGTATTCGAAGCATATGCTACCAACAAGTAAGATTTTGCACCGAGATATACCTGGTATACCGTGGTTCGGAAGGTGCTGAGAGAACTCCTGATTCTTTATAGATACAAGTTTGGGAGTTTCGGCGTTGTTTTAAGAACGGAAAGCATATGCTACTATGCAAATTACATTCATCATCATCACTACCATATTATTATACCATACCACAGAATATATATTAGTAGTACCAAACATCGTCCCATGGTTATGACTTATGAGCCTATAATGACCCTGTCATTGGTACTTTTCATAGTCTTTTAGATCGAGACTCGAGTTTGTTAAGCGATAATTGAAAAAAATCTATACTTAATATTATAAACCTGAAGAGTATGTTTGCTTGAACGCACTTATCTCAGGAACTCCTGGTCCGATTTAAAAACTTATTTCAGTGTTAGATAGCTAATTTATCGAGTAAGACTATAGGCTATATATTATCACGCTAAGACTAATACGACCGAATAAACTCAGGAAAGGGTGGGAAAAACGTGGGAAATATTAGAAATTACGAACTACTGGAGCAATTTTTATGGCAATATTTGGCACAGATATAGAGTAGACCAAGTGAAGGGAGTAGGGACATAAGAGCTATTTTTTATGGGAAAATGTACGGTTTCCGTAAAATTCCTAATTTTCGCGGGCGAAGCCGCGCGGGACATCTAGTACTTTCTATAAATTTAACAATCCTACGCATGGCAAAATAACGTGACATGCCTATAACATTCCTAACTCTACGGACCCAATGCAATAAATCCACATTTCCTTCCCAAGCGGCGCTCTTGCAGTTCGCGATGTACACACACAAACACACACACATTACACATATTACACACACACACACCCGTCCCCGGAACACAATATCCGCGCATTGTCTATAATCCTAGAAAAACACTCTCCCAGGACAGTATTAAAATTTGACTAACGTTTTGAATAGTAAACGATTTCCACCAAAGTTGTACAGGAGTACGATAGGCTGTCATTTTGGACTGAATTCCCTGGCCATATAATAATCACTGTTTCATGTATTTAGAGATAGAAAGATGTTTTTATATTGCATCACATAGGCTGCTAAGCTTTTAGACCGAGTTTGATAGGCGCTATCCAATATTATAAATGTGAAAGTGTGTCTGTCTGTCTGTCTGTTACTTCTTCAGGTCCAAACCGCTGAACCGATTTTGCTGAAATTTGTGTCCTGAGAAAGGACATAGGATACTTTTTATCCCGGAAAAATGTACGGCCCCAGCAGTATACTGCGTCTAGTTAGAATGATAAAGGATCCTTCAACGAAACAGTTCTTCCAGATTCGAGCCAACGAAGTCAACGAAAGGCGCCAGCAAGATGCGGCGCGACCTGATCAACGCGGAGATCTCCAACCTGCGCGACCTGCTGCCGCTGCCGCCGTCCACGCGACAACGACTGTCGCAGCTGCAGCTCATGGCCCTAGTCTGCGTGTATGTAAGGAAGATGAACTATTTTCAGCAGGGTGAGTTGACAATGATAAGGTATACCTTCCTTAAGGAACATCCATTAATTAATTGAGGCGTTTTTGAGGATTTTTGACCCCCCCTCCCCCAAAGAGAGATTTGGAAAGATTTAGCTTGACCCCTCCCCCCTAGAACGCCTCACGTAATTAAAGGATGCCTGATCGGCTAGGGTGACGATGGCCAGTCATTAAAACGAGACGAGCCATGTAGTTTTATAAAACCGATTGGCGAGAGCTCAGGCTGGCTTTTTATATTGCCTGAATTATCTTTTGGCCGACAACAATGTGCCTGAATTATTTTAACCAAACTTAGAAATAATAGGGAAAACATATTTTATTCTGTTACATAAATAAATGATAATGCCTCAGTCGTCACGATAATTTTATTATATGTACTTGATAATAGTAACTTTTTATTTACTGATTAAAAGACCCTTACGTACAGAGCGTCCCATTGCAACCTCTTTTACATATTATTAATAATATTCACAAAACATTCAAAAACGAAACATTTCGATCTGAACACCATTTTGTTGACCCTTCTTCATACGTGGGATAGCCATGCTTCGGCACGAATGGGTCGGCTCGACCGGAGAAATACCACGTTCTCACAGAAAACCGGCGTGAAACAGCGCTTGCGCTGTGTTTCGCCGAGTGAGTGAGTTTACCGGAGGCCCAATCCCCTATTTTCTTCCCTTCCCTTCCCATCCCTACCCTTCCCTTTTCCCTCTTAAAAGGCCGGCAACGCACCTGCAGCTCTTCTGATGCTGCGACTGTCTATGGGCGACGGAAGTTGCTTTCCATCAGGTGACCCGTATGCTCGTTTGCCCCCTTATCTCATAAAAAAAATATATATATTATGTGGATAACGATTTCGATCTATTCCCACTAGTTCACAGTCGTGATGGGTGAAACTTCCCCAATAGCTCCAGATGTTTGGGCAAACTCATCACGTTTTTATCCCACATCTCCCAAACATCAGTCACGACAACATATTAAGACGTTTAACATTTACTTTGCTATCTTATCTGTCACCCATTATACGTCTTTCTTTCTGTTTTAGTGTTCAAAAGTCACGACTTGAGCTATCAGTACCCAGAACAGTCGCCTACGCCTAATATTGGATTTTCAAAGGTACGTTCAAGTTTACTATGTTTGAAGATACTGAAAGTTTTGAAAGTAAGGATGAGCCTTTGTAAAGATTGTTGTTTTTAAATACAGAATTTTCGAAAGTTATTGAATGAGTCTTATTTTAGAATATTTTGCCATACTTTTTCTTTATAGTATACTCTTTCAGGAAAAAGAAATAAGTAAGCCTTAGCTAGGCTTACTTATTTCTTTTTCCTGAAAGAGTCATGGATGAATAATTAAATAAGAGTGTAATCTGTCTCGTATTTGTAAATGAAACGGAATATACTTTGTTAAACAATAATATTGTAAATAGAAAATCGGTATTTAAATTCATATTACCTGAACTAGTTTTGTTTTAATTTTTTATAAATTTCATTTTCGAATCTTGCGAACGTTATTTAATAATACCTTTATTGGGGCACAGGCATAAGAGATAGATAGCACATAAACATGGCCTATCCTTACAACAAACAAGATACAATACTAAACATTAATGCATTTTCAGGCACTCTCTGGGTTCATGATGATGATGACACAGAACGGCAAGTTACTGTACATTTCCGAAAACGCCGCGGAGTATTTGGGGCACTCTATGGTTTGTTTCTTTTCTTTTTTCTTTAAAATACTTTAAATCATTTATTAAAGGAGAAGGGGCATATTTGTATGCATCCCGTACCCACCAACGTAGGACTTTTACGATGGGTACGATTTGTCCTTTCTTCTTAGCTTTGGCTATAATATGTCAAATCATTAAAACTTATTGTTACTTATAATCATTACATTAATATATTAAGAGACAATTTAATGGTTCAAGTACTAAAATGAATTATTATTTATTTCTCTTAATTATCATGTTCACTAAAACTAACATAACTTTCTCAACTTAAACACTTTTTCTCTTTTAGGAGGACCTACTAATACACGGGGATAGTGTATACGATATCATAGATAGACAGGACCATCAGATGGTCCAACTAGAACTAAATAGAGGTAGTAACGAAGAGACTGATAATGTACCAAAGACTAGACATTTCTTCTGTAGAATGAACGTCTCAAGAAATGCAAGGAGGCAGATGAGATTTGGTGACCAAAAAGTAAGTATATTGCAATTATTTATCATTGATTTCGTATTATTTAACTCCTAAATGTTCTTACCAACCGTCCTTAGACTTCCACTAGAATTTTAAAAGTAAAATTAGCCAAATCGGTTCAGTCGTTCTCGAGTTAGCGAGGCTTATTAGCCCTAACATACGCCGACTGAAAAAGATAGGTCCGCCTTTAATATGAATTATATTATTTTGTTTTCAGTATTTGATGTTATAGCGGCAACAGACATACACTATCTGTGAAAATTTCAGAAGTCTAGCTATAGCGGTTCTTCGGAGACAGACAGACGGACAGACAGACAATTAAGTCCTTAACCCAAAGGATAAAAACGGGACCCTATTAGTCCCGTTTTTACCCTTTGGGTACGGAACCCTAACAAATTATTGGAAGAGCGCAAAATAGAGGTCTTACCGCTTTGAGGGGTTTCTTCAAGACATTTGTCCTTATTTAGATTAACAATTTTCCAACTTTTTCAGGTAGTTCTAGTTCGAGGGCACTATGTGTCGTACCTGCCGCTGTGTAGCCGCAATGAACCGGTGTTCATAGCTACCTGCACCCCCCTAGCCATGCCGGAGACCAGAGAGTGCGTTGTCAATGGCGCTACCAACGTCTTCACCACAATACATGCAATGGATATGAAGATAATGCATATTGATGACAAGTGAGTTGGCAAATTGATACCAAGTAGTTGGCAAATTGGTACCAACTAGTTGGCAAATTGGTACCATGTACTTGGCAACTGTTGTTATTACTTTCGTTTGTTTGTTACAGTGGTGAGTGGTACCTAGGCTGGAAGAAGTCGGAGCTGGTCGACGTGTCGTGGTACCAGATCATGCACGTAGACAGTCTTAGAGAAGCGCAAGCCAAACATAGATTAAGTGAGTTCCATTCTTTGACTTCGTTGTAATTTGAAGTTTCTAGCTCGAAGTAATTTTGTTTTATTTTACACTATCAGAGAAGTTTATTCATAGGCAGATGGAGGGCCTAGTATCTTGATTGGGCTTGACATAATCCGGCCATATTATGTAGGTATGTATAAAGGATCATGGGCATTTTGGTATAAGTCTCAACAGAGATAAAATATACACCATTAGATAGCTCTTAATGAGTAGGTAAAAAAGTAAAATATGGCGCCCAGCCCCTAGCAACTGTACTTTTTGCAATAATGTACAAGGTCGGCGTTCCTGACGTAGTTTTTGTCGTCTATGTGGTAAGATTTATTTGCGCTCACAAAGGTTATGAATGTCTTATCTTAGACAGTACACCTTAGATTTACGCTTTAACCCCTCCCTCATACTGCTCACCCTTGGATGGCGGAGCAGGTAATGATGACAGAACAGAAAATATAAATAGAAGATAAGTGTGTAGACATAAGACTGTATTAGTGTATAAATTGTATTAAAAACTTAAATCCCTGAACTTAAAAGCAGGGACAAGAGCATTATTAAAAAAAAACATCCCCGTTTGATGTGTAGGGGAGATACCTTAAAAAATATATTTTTTAAAGATCTTATACACGATTTTGTCGGCATCATTAATATGTGCATTCGTGCCGAATTACAGCTTTGTAGGTCCTATAGTCTCTGAGAAAAACCGCGGACAGACAGACGGACTGATGGACGGACAGACGGACAGACGGATGGATACACGGACAGACCGAAACTATAATATAAGGGTTCCTTGTTGACTACGAAACCATAAAAATAAATGTAACGTGATGTTAACAGTATGAAATGTATGAGTGCCGATGTCACTTTTAACATGGTTTTACTCAAAAAGTACAACAAATCATGACAAGCGCCCTATTGGTCATTAATGTACATGGGTATACCTTCCTAAAAATATACAATCCATTCCTGTTGAGCCCTATACCAGAGCCCATACATTTTTGCCCATCATCATTTCTTCAATGATACTTCTGCATAAAAATTATCTGCATATTGTTAGAAAATATCAGCAATTTTAGGTGCCAGTAAATTACATTGCCTCCCATGCCGATCTAACACAAGTAAACCGATTTTATTAAGACAGATTATCCCACGTGTGTGCGCAATACAATGCCCCAATTGATGAAATGAAAGTTCAACGAAAGCTTTAATAAATCTTTATGGAAGTTATCAAAATCCCATAAAAACTTTCGTATTCCGCCATTTTGATTCCAAATTTTTTCCAGTAACGCAACTGGACCAGGACAAATGCTGCATACTGCTGGTAAAGCTGCAGCAACGGTCTGGCCAGTTCCTCTGGGTCCACCTGGTGCTGCAGGTCAAGGATGCTACCGACACCCCGAGGCAGTTCATCGTGGGGACCAACCAGGTCTTGAGGTAGAGAAATTTTACAAGAATGAGTGAGGGTTGTCGATTATCATTTGCCACCAAAGGGACGGTAGGTTTTTTCGTGTCAAATGTCATGTCAGACAGACGATAACTATATCGTGACATGTGGAAGCTATTTCGTGACATATGACAGCTGTTTGACACGAATTAACACGATAGACCCTACGGCTAGCGCCTAACATCCCTCATTGTATACATGCATACTTTATGCATGTATTCGGTACACAATTTTGTGTATTAATTATACAAGTGACAATTATTGTCAACGGCTTTATTTTCTCAATTTGAATGTAAGTGTTTCGTAGCTATTGTCATATTTTAGTGTGCGAAAAAGAACCAAATTCAAAACGGTTGTTTAGACAAAACACTTAGACAGAACCAAATTTTTATTATTCGTAGTTGTGTAGGCAAAATGTTATTGTGAGAGTTTGTTTATGTAACGATGATAAGCAACAAGCGTTTGACAACAGACATAACATAATATTATTATTTATTACGATGTCTGTTACTAATACAGATATAGTACAATAGATGCTGTCAAACGCCTGTTGCTTACCTGGCGCAAGAGATGTAACCACCGTACATCTCTTGCGCCTAGATAGATAGACTATTAGCTACTTATTATATATTAAGCATTTTTGAATCGGTTGTAATTCTCATAAGAAATCCATATCCATACTAATTACTAACATTATAAATACGAATGTTCGTGTCTGTCTGTCTGTCTGTTACCTCTTTACGCCCAAACCACTTTGGTATGAATATGCTTTGAGTCCCGGGAAAGGATATATAATACATTTATCCCGGAAAGATGTAGGTACGGTTCCCGCGTTACAAACGAATTTTGGCGCAGCGGAGCTGCGGGTGTCATTGAGTAGTTAAATAAACCAACTTTTCACTTTCCACAGCGAAGAAGAAGCGGCAATAATGCTAGCCAACTCCTGGATATACCAATACTATGGGTACCAGAACCAACCGTGCGGCATGCTAGATCCCCGCTGCCAGAAATTCTTCAGACGGGAGACGTGTTACCAGGATTATCAGGAGTATCCATATGTTGAGGAGGTGGACTATACGGGGTACCAGGTATACCAGAAACCTGAGGAGTACTGCGAGAGGGTTTTCACTGATAGAGGACCTGTGGACTATTCGACCCATTCGCCGCAGTCTACGATAAGCGAAGAGAGGTTGGTATCTTAGAGTTAAGTTGTATAGCCATGTATAGCCTTCCGCCGTATTTGCCGTGGGTATTAATTATACGGGGCCCCGGGACCGCGATGAGCCCAAATGTACATTTTTTGCATTTTTTCGTATGCGAGAAATCTTAACCCTTTCTAACTCAATTAAATCAAACCTCAAACAATTTTTTATACGGGAGAGGTTTGCAACGCTTCTGTGTATAGCTAAAAGAAGTCATATTTATTTAACTCTTTATTGTATACAAGAAACACATAAAGATACACGACACAAAGGAACTGCTTATTTCTAAAATAAATCTCTTACAGCAACCCTACAACATTCTAATCGTAGTGACATAATAGCAGACGATTTTCTAATATCGGAGGAACGTTTTTACGAAAGAAAATTTTCAAAAAAGTACGTAAAATATTATAAAATTTTGCCTTACCACCGTAATTACAATTTTTACAAATTACGTAACATTACCGCTTTAGAAAATGTAAACTTCGTAGATATGACGGGACAACATCTGTCGGGCCCGCTAGTAATGTTATGTTTATTAAAATCTCAAAAGTAATTTGCTCTTCAAACAAAATTAACTGAACAAACTTCGAAAATATGATTTATACACGTCATACGACTTTACGATTATAAACAAGAAAATCATCAGTCCGTCAGTCTGTCTGTCCGCGTAATTTGACACCTTTCATTACCATATTTATTATTATTCAACCGCCCAATAGAAAATACACTTTATTGCGTTAAATTACGTGTCATTTTACAACAAACTAAATAAAAGATCAAAAAATAGCAGTAGCATAAGAAAAATATGTTCTGTTGCTAGTGAGTAAGGTTCAAATTACAATGAATACGGAACTAAGTCGTCTTCCATGTAGGATCCGAAAAGGGCCTATGAAAAGGTTGGTCTGTCAGTTTAAATGACGCTTATAAAAACCTCTTTGGTTACAACTTACAAATATGGAGTACAATCAACGGACAGAATAAAACATTTGTACTCGAAAACATCTTAAAAAATACAGTTGATTTGCGGTTGTTCCTTAAAAAGATTGGTTTTTATATAACGGAATAAAAAACTCTGTACCAAGGTTTTCAATATAACATACAGAGTGTTCCGAAACACGTTGTTATGTCGCACTTAGTATTAGCCCACACAAAATAGGTGTTGGGTTATTTAGGTCATTTAAAACAAGTCTACAATAAATGTTTGTAAGATTAGTACAGAGTTTCGTTCGTTCGTTCTGTAGTTTAAGAGGAGACACTAGGGCGCGATAGAGAACTGCTGCAGCTTGATTTGAGATTCCTGTTTTATTTTTTGTTGTATAATTGTTTCCTGGATAAATTCAGGAAACAAATTTGGCTAGATTATATATTAGTTTGGCTGTGTTCGAACGAACACAGCGGAAAATCTGGCCTTTTTTGGGTTTTTGAACGTTCTATTCATATTTTTTTTAATAATTAAATTATGAAAAGAAAGAAAACATATTATGGACATACTAATAGGCCATAGATATTCAGGAAAAAATTATAACTCTACCGGTATTATCCAGGTAGGAAACAGGGGACAGCGTTTGTATGGAAGAACAGCCTTAGTGTCTCCTCTTAGATTCAAATATTATTCCAGTTCTTCAACGATGCGCACTTGCAATAAAACATCTACCTATTTCTATTTTGTTTACTTAATAAAGCCCAATTTCAATCACAACTCAATAATGTGACTTCACCACCAGGCCCCGAATACAATACCAGAAATGGTAAACAGCTGTCTGCTGCTAATATTCTACAATGAAACATGAACCTTCCGTTTAAGTAAATAAATCTCAATTTCAATCACTTCTTATTGATTTTTTCACCCCCAGGTCTCCCCACTACGACACTCCAGAAGTGGTAGTAAACAGCAGCCTGCTCATGTACCCAGCACACACTAAATACTATGAGCAGTACCCGAGGGGGTATACACAGGAGCCTTGCAGCAGCACCAGTTTGGATGGTGAGTTAAGCGCTGATGTAGTAATCGCTCTCGCCAGTCGTGTCGGTCTTCCGCCCCACTGGGTTATAAGAGAAAAAGGAATAGAGAGCGCTCTTGTGTACTGCGCACACACTTGGGCACTATAAAATTACTCCTACGTAACTGGCCTGGTTTCAACGGACGGAAGACCGACACGACCGGCGAGAGATCAGGCGCAGGACCGACTTTTTACATGCCCATCCGATGCATGGATCATCTTACTTGTCAGACAATCAGGTGATCAGCCTGCATTGTCCTAACCAAACTTGGAAATAACATATTTCCAACGCGGGAATCGAACCCACGACCTCCGAGTCGAGGGCCACGCTTTAAACCACTAGACCACGGAGGCGCTCAATCTGTAATAAACACAGCTTAAAAGTCTAGTCCGAAAAACCTCATCATTAAAAGCCACACCTTTTCCCAGGGCTTGACTATCCGGCAGCAAAACGCATGCGGGTAATCGAAGGCACCGACGGCATGGACCGGTGGAACCCGAGCCCGCCCTGGTCAGACACCAAGATGTCTGACTACGCGCAGAGATTCAGCTACAACATGCATGCCCAGGAGTCAGCTATGGTCACATAGGAATTAGCATAGTACGTAGGTTTAAAGGTAGCAGCATTTTCAGATTGACCTAGGTCAGTGTTTTTCTTATTCGACGCTTGTCAATAAGGTTCATTCGACCTCTGGCGAACCCCCAGGTTCGCCAGAGGTCGAATGAACCTTAAAAAAATAAAGACCAGAAATAGTAAGAGAATTTTAACAAAAAGATAATATTTAAATCAGAATTTTTATACGTGGGAGAGCCATGCTTCGGCACGAATGGGCCGGCTCGACCGGAGAAATACCACGTCCTCACAGAAAACCGGCGTGAAACAGTGCTTGCGCTGTGTTTCGCCGAGTGAGTGAGTTTACCGGAGGCCCAATTCCCTTCCCTATCCTCCCCTTTTCCCTTCGCTTCCCATCCCTACCTTCCCCTATTATCCTATTCCCTCTTAAAAGGCCGGCAACGCACCTGCAGCTCTTCTGATGCTGCGAGTGTCCATGGGCGACGGAAGTTGCTTTCCATCAGGTGACCCGTTTGCTTGTTTGCCCCCTTATTTCATAAAAAAGAAATACACATTCATGATAAAAAAGCAAAGCGGGGTTTCATACCAGGGGGTTGCATTATAAAAAGGTTTGAAAAACACTGACCTAGGTAACTTGACAGCAATATCTATATTTTAAGAAATAAAAAAAAACGACAAGTTTAGCAGTGAGCGAGCTGATGATTTATAGACACTCTCAATCATGTCAGCTTTCGGACAAAAAAAATGGTTCAAAATCGGCCTTATTTATAAAAAAAAAATTGGAACTCTCTAATCCAAAGAATTATTTATTCAACAAAATTATGAGAACATTGTGTGTATATTATTTCTTTAAAATTGCGTATGTGATGATGATGAAACCTAATTCGTTTATGTTGTCTTCGATTATAATCATTAACTAACTTTTAAACATATCTTCTTATCGGTGCAATATTATCATGATATCATTTACTATTTAATATTATTTATCACAATAGGATATTTCTATAACATTTACATGCTAGACGGCAGCACCAGCACAGACAGTAATTAAAAAGTTTTATTCTACGACAACGTTTCTGTTTGACAACGTTTCTGTCATAATATTCTGATGTGAAGTACAGTTCGACATTGAAGGCTTTCAATGTACGTGGAGAGAAAAGGAACCAACGCTCCTTTCAAACAAAAACGTCATTTTTGACATGTATTTGACAGTTCTCCTTTACCAGCAGCGCCCCGTCCACATTTATTTAAAGCCTTAAAGCACTATATGCATTTATATGTCAGATTATTTACTGTTTGTGCTAGTAACGCCCTCTGCTCTGACCTTTGTGTAATATTCCCTAATAAAACACAATATTAAGTATATCTATAGTGATCTCAGTATCGTAAAAGTGAAATTTTGTTTACATTGTAATGTAATTATGGCCTGAGTGTAAATTATATCCAAGGAATTAAATGCATATTCATGGCATATCGTATCAACTGTGATATGCATATTAATTGGAAATAAATTATATTTTCTCGAATGCTCGAAGTAGATCGGCCACAGGTATAAGCAATTATATTATATTTTGATTTGCCGCATCCAACAGGCCAAAAACTTTATTAATTAAAATACCGTATCAGTTGTCGCTAGTTTGCGCCGACCCAAACTTTTCCGAAAAAATGATTAATGTCTTTCATTGAATAATAAAACATTCCAAATAGAATAATTTATTCCTTTTTAGTATTATGTTGTATTATTTAAATGTAAAATTATTCCTTAATGTATCAGTATTATTTAAGTATTAATCTAAGCAGCGATTCCATCCAAAAACTTTGTATTGTGTTCCAAAGGAATATTATTGTAATTTGTAGGTATACTTTTTAAGTTGTAAATAGTTATTTAAATGTGTACATAATAATATATAGGTTTTAAAATATTTGTGAATATAGAAAATTAAAAGAATATCGATTTGTTTTATTTAAACTGGATACCTGAGTCAAGCCTTAATAATTAAGCTTTTGGTAACTAGTACGACTTAGCCAGGTATTAGAAAAGTATCCTTCATAAAAAATCGTAATGTTACTAAGGATTGAATGGCTGAAAACCTAATAAAACGTTAAAGTGTAAAAAAAACAGTTTTGGGATATTGAACTTTCTTAAATAGTAAATAATTAAATTTTGGGTTTTTATATAGAGATGTTGAAAATTATAATAGTAACGTGAAATTTTTTATTACAATTTTAGTTTTGGCTTTGTACTTTATTTAAAATGTATGTTGTAAGCGTTAAACGCAAAATCAATTCAATGATAACATAAAAACAATTTCTAAACGAAAACTAAATTTAAAAAAAAACATTATCAACACCAGAATAAATTACTCGATTTCGTAAAAAAAAAGTTGATTGCTCTCTCTCACATAACGCCGTCCAACCCGGTGAAACATTTGCATATGTTTTGCGAATTACTTTGAATTACAATTAATGTTTGTAAGCAGTCGAACTTAGTGGTAACACGTATCCAGGCCAAGTAGACCCCTGAGGATACATGCAAATCGAAATTTATAACCGAAACCTTTGGGTAAATTAAGGGAGCGCAGGTCAACGTAAAGTGGAGTGGCGCTTTAGCGTTATGTTACAAGCTGAACCGCTTCTTGTGGTGCATTAATTTACAGGATATAGCGGTTTTTTTTTTTAGTAAGTAGTTATTTGAAATAATTTGCAATAAAGGATATTATAATATTAAAAATATATATCAGCGATCACGGGAAGGACCCATTAACATTATAATGCTTAACGAAATGAAAGCATTTAAAATATTTTTGATCAAGACAATATTTTACACACAACAGGGTTTTTTTTCGGTTTTACTTAAATGTTACTAACTAACAAAATATAATTATAATGTTATATAAAATATGTTTTTACAATCATTTAAATTTATGTAATTCTGAAATACGACAACTTTTTTGTCTCTTTAGTCCTTTGTCAACCAAACTTTAATGAGGTAAATGTTCAAGATTACGGTATGTCATCTTTCTTCGTTCATTCTGTAATTCTGTATACTAAGTTAAATGGCTCTTTATGTGAGTAACATGGCCTGAAATTGATCAAACCTACTTTAATTTAAACAAAAAAGAGAGGTTGCTTATTCGTTTATTTACTAGCCGCCTATACCTTCAGCCGTAGAGTCATTAACATTGGTAGATCGTCAGTCACTATGTGATGAATTATTGATGCATACGTACTACGTGATCTATACGCTACATCGGATTAAATTGTTACGCTAAAATTGAGTTATTTAATTAAATTAGACAATAATTAATAATAGAGCAAAAGTGCATTACAACATAATTGTAATTTTTAGGTTGTGAAATGTGTGTTGAACTTTTTAAGCTTTTTATATTATAGGCAAAATTCAGTCAAAATATTAAAGGAATATTATAAATCAGTCCTTGCATATTATTTTTTATATATTTCTCACATTTTATTTTTCATATTGAATGAATCATAATTTAAAATTAACAAAAATAAAAATATATAATATATATAAATTAATTGATAACCACATAAACATTTAATTATTTTTCTTTGTTTGTTGTTGTACAACCCATGGCTACAAAAGCCACGATTTCAAATGTTAATAAAAATTAACTTGACTCCGTCTCACATACCCCATCCTCGTTTGAGAGGCAGCGCAGTTCGCATTAGCGACTCGTTAGTAAATTGTATTAGGCTCGTGGGAATCGCCACTTATCTAGGCTTACGCATGTGTAGCCTTCTAATTGCCTATCGCTTATAGATCTTTGGGTATTGGCGATATAGATTTTATCCTTTGAAGGACCAATGAGGTTTTTTTAACGGGCAATTGGCCTACCACTGTTACAATTGGGTCACAATGAGGGTGTTTGATTTTCTATTTACCACCAGGTGCCGGCCATTAAGGTACAAGTTGAAAGGTAGAGGCTTGATATTATATCAGGGGTTTATACGTAGGAGAGCCATGCTTCGGCACAAATGGGCCGGCTCGACCGGAGAAATACCACGTTCTCACAGAAAACCGGCGTGAAACAGCGCTTGCGCTGTGTTTCGCCGAGTGAATGAGTTTACTGGAGGCCCAATACCCTACCCTATTCACTTCCCTACCCTCCCCTATTCTCTTCCCTTCCCTAAACTCCCCTATTACCTATTTGCCTCTTAAAAGACCGGCAACGCACCTGCAGCCCTTCTGATGCTGCGAGTGTCCATGGGCGACGGAAGTTGCTTTCTATCAGGTGACCCGTTTGCTCGTTTGCCCCCTTATTTCATAAAAAAGGGGTGCCAAAGAAACATGCTGAATCTGCCTTGGGATCAGAAAAAGGTAGGAAGAGTAGAAGATATTCCAATTTCCCTCCACAAGTCAAAGCCAAAGTACACCATCTACCTATGAATTAATTTCTCCGATTAACCAAACAAAAAGACGAATATTTAGCCCATAAAGTTAATATACCTAGGTATATTAACTTTACGATTGGGCCCTAAGCTTTAAAAAAATATGTTCTAGATTCAAAAAAATTTCATCAAAATTAGTTCAGCGATTTAAGCGTAAGTCGTAACAGATAGACAGGTGTCTAGCAATAGTTTCCGTATTCCATACTTCCTCGCACTCTAGCTTATTGGCAAACATTCCACGTGCTGCGCGTAATAGATCAAAATCCTCTTTTTCCTTTATAACAGGAATCCAGGATGCATATGCACACAGCGCATTTTAATCTTTTAACCGATTCTCATAAAGGAGGATTTGTGTTTATAATGTTAATTGATTCGTCTACGGGCTCAAAACCTTCTTAGGGTGGGTTGCACCAACTTACTTACTATAACTTTAACTATAACAAAATGTCAAATGAACTGTCAAATCTCTAGTTAAAGACAATAATGGATGCCATATTTGGATTCACCTACGGGCTCAAAACCTTCTTAGGGTGGGTTGCACCAACTTACTTTAACTATAACAAAATGTCAAATGAACTGTCAAATGTCTAGTTAAAGTCAATAATGTACGCGAAAGACGGTAACCATAACCTTAACTAGAACAACGCCTCTGGTGCAAGTTGCAACCCACCCTTATTGTGTCAAGAAAATAAGTAATCCTTCCTGTAAATAAGTAAACTAAAGTCCGTACTAAGAAGTATCCAACCCTATTTCCTGCCCCGGGACTCAAAGAATCTCTGTACAAAATTTCAGCAAAATCGGTTTAACTATTCACGCCCAAACAGCACAAACGGTTTGGCTGAAATTCGGTATGGAGATACTTTGAGTCCCGGGAAAGCACATAGGATACTTTTTATCTATTTATATTTACTTTTTATTCCCGAAAGTTGCCGGTATCATCTAGTTAGTAATAATTTACAAACGCATTTAAATTTTTATCAGCACTTGGATGTTTTAAGAGCTACTTAAGAGGATAAACGAATGTCTTTCATATCTGGACTTACTGCATATCAAATGATTTGAATATTTGGGTGTCCTAATCAGGTATGTGGTTTATTCATATGCACTAATGTAAATTGACCGCTAATTCGTTGCACAGTATGTATATATATAATACGTAGGAGAGCCATGCTTCGACGCGAATGGGCTGGCTCGACCGGAGAAATACCATTTCCCTTTCCTACCCTCCTCTATTCCCTTCCCTTCCATAGCCTTCCCTATTACCCTATTCCCTCTTAAAAGGCCGGCAACGCACCTGCAGCTCGTCTGATGCTGCTAGTGTCCATGGGCGATGGAAGTTGCTTTCCATCAGGTGACCCGTTTGCTCGTTTGCCCCCTTATTTCATTAAAAAAAATATATACACCTAGTGCTAAAAGCGTTTTTTTTTTGGCAATAGAAACCATTGCATGTCGTTTTCGGGAACTCAATGTATGCCTGCGCCGATTTTGATAACGATTTATAGCGTTTGGAAGGACATTGAGAAGGATATTAGCCTCGACGCAAACGAACTGGCGGCATTAGAACAACAAAGACATGCAGAATGGTAGTGAATTAATTTTATGATTTTATTGTATCACCGTGAAAGGGCATTTAAATATAATGAAGCTCATTTAAATATAATAAGTAATTAGACTATTAATGGTGTTTAATTTTATAGGAAATAGTTTGTTTCCGTTCTGATTTAGATCTTGTCTGGACGCGTGGCTCCAACAATTTGAATCGACTTGTGTGGTTCGATAAATTAAATAAATAAAATCGGCCAAGTGTGAGTCGGACTCGCGCACGAAGGGTTCCGTACCGATACAAAGCGAAAATAGGCTAAAAATTGTGTTTTTTTTTTTATGGGAGCCCCTCTTAACTTTTTATTTTATTTTAATATTATTATTAAATATTAAAGTACACATATAACAAAAGAATGTGTGAAAAATTCAAGTGCGTACCTCTTGCCATTATTGATATAGAGCGAAAAAGACCTAAAAAAATAACGTATGTTTTATGGGAGCCCCCCTAAATATTAATTTTATTTTGTTTTCAGTATTTGTTGTTATAGCGGCAACAGATATACACAATCTGTGAAAATTTCAGAAGTCTAGCTATATAATATGATCTATGGATTCTTCCTACTTCTCCTATTTTCTTCTGATTAATTTCGTTGCGGGTCCCAAGACAGCTTTAGCATGTCCCTCGGGCTCCCTGAGATCATATCAAAGGGTTTTCGTCTTTGTATGAGCTCCGTGGTTTTCGTGGTTGGATACCGCTGTCGATCCTGGCGACACAGGAGATACAGTGGTGGGAATGTGTGGTGGGCCAAAGCCCGTTTTAAAAAAAAGTCTAGCTATAGCGGTTCTTGAGATACAGCCTTGAGACAGACAGATGGACAGACAACGAAGTCTTAGCAATTTTTTACCCTTTGCGTACGGAAACCTAAAAATATGACTTGAGAGATACTACTAATATATTCTTACTAATATTAAAATTGGGAAATCAGTCTGTTCTAGATTAGTAGTAGTAGATTTAGATTACGCCGAAATAATTTAGGATTCCTTGCTATAAAATTTAAAATCATGATGCAACGTTGCAGTCCGTGATTGCTCCAGTATGAATTATGGAAATGAGCAGACAAGCATAAGGTAATAAAATCAATTAATATTGTAAGTTTTGGCCGGAAAGCAATAATAATATTTGTCGTAGTCGAAAAAACAGACGTGGGAGAGCCATACTTCGGCACGAATTGTCCGACTCGACCAGAGAAATACCACGTTCTCACAGAAAAGCGGCGTGAAACAGCGCTTGCGCCGTGTTTCGCCGAGTGAGTGAGTTTACCGGAGGCCCAATCCCCTACCCTATTCCCTTCCCTACCCTCCCTTATTCCGTTCCCTTTCCAGCCCTACCTTCCCCTATTACCCTATTCCCTCTTAAAAGGCTGGCAACGCACCTGCAGCTCTTCTGATGCTGCGAGTGTCCATTGGCGACGGAAGTTCCTTTCCATTCATCCATCATCACTCCATCATAAAGTACGTGTTTACGTTGACTGAGTCCCAGCTATTATAATCTACATGATCTTTATCTTTCTGTTAATAATAATCGTGTGCCAAAAATATACCACAAAGAGTTTCTTTTTCATACCTTGTACACAACAAGCAACAAGTGCATGTAGATCGTAGAATTTATCAAAAACTATCACAATAATCACAATACTAACATCGTATACGTACATTAATATATTCCTAACTTTCATAAACACTATAAGGAAATTTAGAAATAGATTGTATTATTATAATTAGATCGCAATAACTCGGGTCGTGGGCCACCACTATGAATACTAAGTCGCCGTCAAAGCCACAGATTCTTCTAATCGTGTCCATCGAAACGATACGAAAACAATCGACAGGGTAGCGCACGACCTAATCATTAGAGATGCGATGTAGTCGATAGATTGATATCGATAGATTGATTATTTCTGTAGCGATCGATAAAGAAATGTATTCGAAAAAAGTTAGTTAAAAATTATAAAAATCTTGCAAGTAGAGCACATAATATTATGATTCTACTAAATAACTATCTGGTGTAGACGCTTAATGATAAACAATACGTTTTTAACGAACACGAAGGCAACTTTGAAATAGGAGTATAAGGTTGGGTTGCACCAGAGGCGTGGTTAAAGTTAAAGTTATGGTTATAGTTAATGCTAAATTTAACTTTAACCTTAATTTTGACCGGAGAAATTGACAGATGACAGCTGGTCCAACAAGGTTATAAATGAACGTGGGCGGGGGCGCTGCAGGTAAACGAGAACTGTCAAAAATGGCGTTTTTGTATGACGACAGCGTTAGTTCCTTTTTTCGCCACGTGCATTTAAAACCTTGTCGAGCTCTATGGTTATTGTTAAAAATGGCGTCTTGATGGTGTCCATTTTTAACTGTACCAAAGATTTGACATTTTGCATTGTAGTTAAAGTTAAAGTTACAGTTATAGTTGGTGCAACCCAACCTAAGACTTTCTGCAACATTTTTAAAAATAATGTACCTATAGTCTGTCAAAACAGTGAAGAAATTAAAAAGTGGCAACATCGTTATAGTGTCATCCCTTTCAAATCAATCTTGAAAAAAGCGACAGTACGATATTGTCACTTTTTAATTTCTGCACTTTTTTGACAGACTATACCTTCTTACAGCTCACCTTTGTAGTTTCTGCGAAGTAAAATTAATTGCAATGCATTAAAAGATAAGACACATAAGACTTGTGTTCACTTCTTTACGTATCTTCTTAGAAATAAAAAGTATTCAAGGTTCGCTATCTTTGTCTATTATTCCCATATGCCAAAAAACAACAAGGACACCTTGTATTATTATTTATTGTTTAAAAGATATTTACATAATTAGTAAATTGATTATTTATGACTTCTTTATTTCAACCATCCACACTCCACTTACAGTTATTAATATTATATTTTCCCACATAATTGTTGTCTGATGTTAATGTGATATTAAAATACGAATCGCTGTTTCTATGCAAAACAAAAAATAGACACACAGATTACATCGAAAAATGCGTGGAAAAAATTCACGTACCATCAGTTCCCAAACTGATAAACATCGATATAAAACTGGGGCATCACTACACCGCACGATTTTCATGTCGCCACGTGTCACTCATACACGACTACTCGACTCCCTGAATTTCAAATATATTCTTTGTTTTCACCCTTTCTAATCGTACGCACGCGCCGACGACGCGGCTGCATTCAAATGGTCGATTAAAAATATCGACTAGGGATGTAACGGTATCGACTGTCGATGTTTTGACGGTGCTTTTGATGTTATCTCAGCTGGGCGGTGGAATGAAAGAGTTTTGGGTTCGAGGATGTGAATTGTGATGACTCAGAATATTGTGGAAGTTAAACTTTTTTATATTTTCCTGAGTAATATTATAGATGCAAAAGTATGTATGTCTCTTTTCACTTCCAACTTAAACGGCTGAACCGATTTAGACGAAATTTGGTATGGAAAAACTTGGGAGACGGGAAAGTACTTAGGAAATTTTTATTGCAAAAAAGATGTGAGGTTTCCGCACGCTAAATAAATTTTGACGCAATCTAGTACCAAATATATTTTACAACTACATTGATGATGCCCAGAGCCCATTTCTTTACAATTATTATCGCGCAGGAAATGATTTTTTTTCGGGGATGCTAACCTTTGTTTTAGCTCCGTGATGCTAACTGTGTCCTAATGAGTTATGACTCCTATGCTTGTTCTCGGGGGCTTCGTATTTCACGTATAAACCTTACGTCTTATAACAATTGTTATATTTATTGTAAGGTTTATTTAAGAAAAAGATTTAGTAATTTAGTAATGGTGAAGCCAAACGAGTACGCTCGTTTGGCTTCACCCTAAATGTGCAAAGTAATCGCCTGATAAATAGGTCATTATAATGAAATGTCCTCAGTCCCTAATTTAGGAACTGAAGACCCGAGACGAGTTGAGGACGTTAAAAGTCCTCAACTCGTCTTGGGTCTTCAGTAGCTCACTCTGAAGAAAATCAGTTTCTGTTTAAAGCCGTTGTGATTATTGAAGATGTTGTCCACAATTACTTTATTCACATTTCACGAGAAACTGTACTGTAATGAAATTAATGAAAATTAAATAATCTCAGAGACACTTTCCGGTGATTCAAATTAAATTTCATCTAAATCGATTCAGCGGTTTAGGCGTGTACACTGGGGTAAATGGCATAGACTTTTCCATTTACTAGAACTCGAAATGGTTTCATGGAATAATTTTTTATACTTTTAAATTAAATTAACTAACATAATAATGTAAATAATTTCAAGTATATCAAACTTAAAAGGATTCCACACCGCCGTTTTTCCATACAAACGCTGTCCCCTGTTTCCTCCCTGGATAATGCCGGTAAAGTTATGATTTTTTTCCTGAATATCTATGGCCACTATTAGCATGTCCCTATGTTTTCTTTTTTTTCATAATTTAATAATTAAAAAAGATAGAACGTCCAAAAACCCCAAAAAATGGCCAGATTTTCCTCTGTGTTCAAACACCCAAAAAACAAAACTGGCTAGAATATACAAAAAAAAATAAAACATAGGAACACAGCTCAAGCCTTGCTTTAATTCTTAATGAAAAAAATACTTAAATCGGTTAAGTTTTGAGAAGGAATTAGCGGACAACGAATCAAAGATTTTCTGTTCTTTTATTAGAACTTTTGTCGTGTTGTCTCTATCGCGCTCTGCGGTGGGAGACTTGAGATTGGTGAGACAGCAATACATTTTCAAATACCTATTTTCAATTTCTCTCGCCCCTGGTGTATCCTCTTAAATACGTAAATAACCTCCTTTTTTTGAAGCCGGTTCATAATGCTTCTCAGTTCTCACATCTTCACTTCGAAAATCAGGTAGGTAGCGACATCTCTGGATAAATCTTTTAAAACAAAACTTTTAAAAGGCATCAAGTCGAGTTGTCTCGCCTCTAGCTGCCTTTAAGTTACAATTTCATAGCCGGCCGCTTTAAGTAGTTCATGTAAGTTTCGCTAGGTGGCGCTTAATAATACGGGTTTTTTTTTTTTCAATTTTTTGTTTTAAATTAATTCTAAGCATCTGAAAATATTTATTGTTATGTCCCATACTATGTAACAAAATTATCCGTACAATTTTAAAGATTCATCTGTCTAAACTCTAAACTAAAAAAACCTTGAAAAAACTATGTAAGTATACGCAAATTAGTTTGGCTGTTAGTACTTACATATTTTTGCTGCAGTTTATTTTTTATCATAATACACAGTTGAAGCTTCAAATATCTTCTGATTCACACAAATGCTAGTTTCAACTAATTGGAAAACTGAAAAAAAAAAAACAAATTATAACAGCATGAACTCTACAAAACAAAATTATAATACTTTAGGCTGTGTATCTCTATACAGAGTTTGCTGTGAAAGTAATAGCGCTGAAAGAGAAACTTTTTTTTACTTTTGCATGCCTGCCTGCGGGCTGGCGCCAATAGAAATCACAAAAATTTGCTTTCTCAGCGCTGCTACTTTCACAGTAAATTCTTTATAAGAGACACATGCACATCCTTAAGTAGGTATTGTCATTTGTCACTGAATTTTGTTACATCATGTATAATTTTTACGCAACTTTTATTGTCTTATTGCGCTTTATTTTATTGCATAAAAACCATACAATTTACAACCATTTATCGTGAAACAGAGTAAACTCATGAAAATCGTTTCAGCTATTATGCCGAAGTTCCGCGGCGGAAATGAGGCATGATTACGTTAGCAATGTCAAACGCATACAATATAACGCGACGGAATTTCGGCATGATGTGTCATCGGTAATTTAAAATACATGCAGGCGGAATCATGCCGAACTTCCGCCGCGGAACTTCGGCATGGTGTGTTTAGCCACTTAGTGTGAACTGAGATGCAGACAGACAGACATAATATACACTATTAGAATATTAAACTGACCCCCTCGTTTCTGACAGTTAACTCTATGGAAAACACAAAGGTCTTCGAACTCCGCCAGAAACGCAGCTCTGTCGTCGAAACCGCAGCGTTTTTCACCATCGTGAGTACACGTCTTATACTTGTAGCAATGGAATGCTGCAAACTTATCCCACGTTTCCGGCTTTTCAAAGGGCTGAAAGTTAATTGAAGATTATAATATAAGAGTGGATGAAGTACTGACTTTAAAAAATGTGTTTTGCATAAATGGAGGCTTTAGGCCGGGAAAAAGATTTTAAATCAAAACAATGTGGATTCTAAGTAAATATAGCTATATATACCTATATTCATATAATATATTAGCATGATGATGAAGTAGGTAAGTTACGAGGTTGGTTCAAATTATAAGTACATAAAAAAGTCCAAGTGCGAGTCGGACTCACGCACGAAGGGACTCCGTATTTTATTTTCATTTTATTATTAAGTAATAAAATAGAAATATAATTAAGAATATTGTGAGTAGGTATTTCAAGTGCCTACCTGTTACCATTATTGATTACGAGGAAAAAAAGCCAAAAAGTTGGTTTGTTGTATGGGATGGGTAAACATTTATTTTATTTTGTTTTTAGTATTTGATGTAGTGGCAACAGAAATGCACAATCTGTGACAGAAGTCTAGCTATAGCGGTTCTTGAGTTACAGCCTGGAGACAGACGGACGTACAGACATCGAAGTCTCAGTAATAGGGTCCGGTTTTTACCCTTTGGGTACGGAACTCTAAAGGGGGTGACAGACATGCGAGTAAGTACGCGGACTTATGGCTCGACGATCTTAATCGCCTGTGTGTCAGCAAAGAGCCGCGAGCCGCGCGCCGCGAGCCGCGAGCCGCGAGCTGCGCGCCGCGAGCCGCGAGCCTGGGGGCATGGTAAATGGTAATCCAGTGTGAGCGACTCTCGTGTATCACCGACGCGAGCTGAGTAACGTACTTTAAGGAACGGAAAGGAGCGTGCAGGACATCATCTCCTTGCTGAAGCAGACGGATCCTGACAAGGTGCCGGCTTTTGTGGCAAAAGAGCTGCACAAGCTGCCGCCCGTCACGCTGGATCACGTCGACGTCGCCAGCTGAAGGACATCAAGTTTCTGAAGGAGGAGCTGGCCGGAGTTCGATGTAGATTGCAGGCATCAGAGTCTACGATCAGTGACTTACGTATTGAATTATCGCAATTAAAAAATGGTAATTCAATATGTAGGTCACCTGATGCCGCTTACGTCACTATACGTCGAGGTGCGCAAGCGAGCACGTTTAGCCCGTAAGCATTATCATCGGACGGGTCAACGAACACCGCTGGTGCTGCCCCCGCCCGTGTTCCAATCCCGGTTGCGCCGATGCCGAGTCCACAGGCGACTCAGCAAAACTTTGCAACTGTTGCTGGTCGCCCCCCACCTCCCCCGCGGGTGAAAACTAATGGGGATAATGAGAGCCGCAAGGCTCCGAAGAGTCGCGAGACTGAGGAGAGTCGCGAGACTGAGGAGAGCCGCAAGGCTACGAAGAGCCGCAAGATGGAGTCTTCTCGGCCTGGCAAGGACGAGAGCAGGAGGTGCGATGAGGAGGGCTTCATACTGGTGGAGAGGAGGAAGAAGAAGCCCGCCGCCCGCAACCATCGCGGCACCGCACCATATGTACCTGAGCTGCGTCTGCGGAGCGAGGTCCCCGCGACGCCCCTGTACATATCCCGCCTGCACTGGTCCATGGAGGTCCAGGACGTCGTGGACTACATCCAGAAGAAGACGACACTGCGCCTGAGGGTCGAGCGTTTGCAGTCTCGCCACAAGATTAACTTTAGCTCCTTTGTGGTGAGAGTACCGACGCATCTTCTGTCGACTTTCGAGGCGCCGGAGTTCTGGCCGATGGATGTAGTCTATCGGAGGTTCCGGGGGAGACTCCGGAACCAAGCGAGTCACGTCGCCGGCAAAACTTGACAGTGTTAGTTTTTACGAATATATAATATAAATTTGTATGTTAGTATTGAGGTATTTATTATATTATAATTGATATGTATGTTAGATTTAAGGTATTTGTTATATGGGCCTCTGATGCCCGAAGTAAATGATTTGATTGATTGATTGATTGATTTAAGTTCGTACGTCTGTCACCCCTTTATAAAATAAGTAATTGCTGTTATGTTGTAAAATGTTAGTTACCGACTTCACTCAAGTTTACAATTATGATTATACTAGAAGACTTCCGCAAATCCGATGCACCGAAATTCGTTTTTACATTACATCTTTTGACAACACAAACAAATTTTATCTAAATCGGCTCAGCCGTTTAAGCGTGAAGAGGTAACAGAGAATAGATATCATATTCGCATTTATAATAATAGTAAGTTTTTTAAGCATTTTATTATAGGGAACGTGATGGTGACAGAGGGTTCTGATACTTTCGCTTCCTCCCCCTCCTCAACTTCCTCCGAGGAGAACAACTGGGCCGACCTCATCAAGTCCTCAGACATCCCGCCAGAATACTGGCACATCCAGAATCTGGTGAGATACATGAAAGCCGGAAACCACACTCACAGAAAACCGGCGTGAAACAGCGCTTCCGCTGTGTTTCGCCGAGTAAGTGAGTTTACCGGAGGCCCAATCCCCTACCCTTTTCCTTTCCCTACCCTCCCCTATTTCCTTCTGTACCCTCCCCTATTCCCTTCCCTACCCTCCCCTATTACCCCTTAGGCCGGCAACGCACCTGCAGCTCTTCTGATGCTACGAGTGTCCATGGGCGACGGAAGTTGCTTTCCATCAGGTGACCCGTTTGCTCGTTTGCCCCCTTATTTCATTAAAAAAAAAAAAAACCAGACCGCAACCATGGTAGATTTGTCATGCCTTAAGGACTATGATCCAACGATTAAGGTGAACGTGATACCAGAAGCATCTCCTTTACGTTTTGTTATAGGGATATTTAGTTCTTACTTACTATATTATAATGATATTATACTTACGTCGATTTCCGCTATAGCTCTTACGCAAAAAATCATTAAAAGAGCTAAAGAATATACTTTAAGAAACATAATAATTGTACTCCGTAGTTAGTTTACTACCTTAAAATAATAACATACGTCGTTGATTTAAAACGTGGCATTCATAAAAACTAACACTCGTAAAGTTTTTATCGGTCGAAAATGATTAAACCTTAGTTTTCATTATAAACAACGATTTAAAAATGCGCTTTCTACTTTGTGTTTTTAATATAGTACCACTGATTTAGTATCGACCTAAAATTTAAAAAACTACTGGCCCAAAAAACTACCAGGCGAACAAAAGTTAACAAAGGTTGAACTCTAAACACAGAATAAAACGGCAACTTATAGAGACTTTTATTAAAATAAAATGCAATTAAAACGTCTTATCTTATCAGTCATTACTTGAGAATTGATTTGGCGTCAAAAACCTGTTACTTCTTACTTCTTAGTAACGGTGGTTTAGGTATATGGCTACATATTTTAGGATCAGTTGCAGTAAAATCTGAAAACAAAAATTAATATAAAATATCGAATTTTAAAACTCTACAATGCCTCTACAATCATTCAACAGTGTAGTTTAAAAATTTGCAAAAATAATGTTCTTAAATTTAAGAAATTGTTTAATTTTAATGAATTAAGCAAGCTTTAGCTTAATGACGCACTATAAACGAAAGTTTATAGGAACAAGCAGTATTGGACCAAGAGCCTGCGATGGTCAGAACTTCTGTTTCGTAAAGCTAAAAGTTTATCTGTTTATGGCCTTTACAGAGGTAAGAACGACCAGCAACTATGGAGTTTCGATCGCGGTTACTTTAGGAGGTATCCAGTTCTGAAGGTCTACCTGACCTTCCAGAAGTACTATATACTGTACTATCCATAGAGTATACATTAGCTTGCTAATGTATACTCTATGGTACTATCAGAGAGGTTGATTCATAGACAGATGGCGGACCTACGTAATTTACTCGCGTTATGTCAAACCCTGCCGATAGATCACGAATAACATTGAATTGACATAACCCGACCTAAGGCTGGATTTACATGCATCCGCGCAAACGAGTGGTTTGGCCATCGCACATATTAAATCGAGTCATCTGCAGAATCAATTTCCTCGATGGTACATAAAATTACCATGTTTCAATTGACAGTTGTGTCTATACATGTCGCATGCACAGTGGAACCACTGTCTCCTGTCTTGTCGGCGGTCGCGGGTACAGACGATGTCACCCTGGAGGCAGTGCTGAGCTCGCCAGCACCAGTATTGGCTGATGACAGCTGGTCTGTCTGGTACCTGTAGAATTACTGGCTTTTACCCACGGCTCTATCCGCGTAAATGTATCTCTTGGTGACTGTATTTACACAGAATTAAAGTATACGTATTTGTATCCATAGCCAATCCATAACCATACTTCCATACTAATATTATAAATGCGAAAGGTTATCTGTCTGTTACCTCTTCACGCTCAAACCGCTGAACCGATTGAGCTAGACATGGAGATACTTTTAGTCCCGGGAAAGACAAATTTTGGCGCAACATCTAGTGCTTAATAAATATCCAAGTTTGCTCAAAATCTATTTAGCTATAGCGTATATTATTATATACGCTAACAAACTCAACCGAATGAACAATCCATCTTCAAACAGTTTCAGATATCAATAGTGTTTCTTCTTACTTTTTTTTAATAGTCTTACATGAAAGACTTTGGTGGAGGACTTCGCCCAGCAGTGGGACAGCATAGCTTATAAAAAAGAAAAAACGCAACTTACGCTCATATCAAGTGCCTTATCCAATTTGATAAAAGTAATAGTACCTACAAAAATAGTTTATGCTCATAAAACTTTTCATTGCTAGATAAAACAAAAAAAAACTTGAGAGAACACCCGAATGGAACGAATTTATTTCTTATGTTCAAACAACCTGTATACATAATATTATACACTCAAAAAATTATTAACGCCATCTAGTTGACGCACAGGAATACTATCAACGCCCTTTGCCCCTACCATGCAGGCACTAATAATAAAGTGTCAAGGTCAAAATATATCGTTCTGTCTAGCCTTTTTTACACCGAACGCGCGATAAGGAACTTCGTTGCAATTATTATTTGTCTTAACTTAATTATATTTCAACTTGAGGCTTTTCACCTATTACAAATATTGTTAGCAATTGCATCGTAAAATTTTGTGGAAATTGTTTTTCTCTATCGTTTTACCCACTAGAAAACATTCTTATGTTTTTCAATTTTCACTTGGCAGTTTTTATTACTTTAACTATTTCATTTTAACCTTTATGTTCAATCTCTACTAAGCTGGTTTTTTTACTCGGAACTTCAACAAAATATAAACAACCTATTTTAATACTAAAGCGTGGAATGAAGACGAAATTTTTTCTTTTCATGACATGTCTTCTTTCTACAGCGATATGTTATCCTAAACACAATACACACGCGGTAAGTTTTTATCTGATTTAAAATAGAAACAGCATTTTTTTATGATTTGTATGAGAAAGCGCCCTAGCGTCACGAACGAAAAAAAATCGGCTTAGTGCGAGTTAGAATCGCGCACGAAGGATTCCGTACCACTACAGAACAAAAATAGGCTAAAAATTATGATTTTGTATGGGACCCTTTATTATATAATTTATTTAAATTTTAATTATTAAAGTACAAATACAACTGAGTATTTTGTAAACATTTCAAGAGCCCTGTATGTTGCCATTATTTATATCAAGCAAAAATAGCAAAAAAAAACACGTTTGTTGTACGGGACTTATACAACATAGATCTGTTATTATAACGGCAACAGATATACACAATCTGTGAAACAGAAGTCTAGATATAGCGGTTCTTGAGTTACAGCCTGGAGACAGACAGACGGACAGACATCGAAGTCTTAGAAATGGGCTCACGTTTTTACCCTTTGGGTACGGAACCCTAAAAAGTTACTCGATCTTGCACCGCTGCTACTATTACAGTTAAGAGGATACCACAGCGGCTAGAGAAATGAAAAAAAAGTACGTGTAATATCTATAGCTGTCTCCCTTACCTCAAGCCTATACCGCAGAACGCGATAGAGACAACTGCAGGAAATCCAGAAAATCAACGATTCGTTGTCCCCTGATTCCTTCTCCAAAACTTAACCGATTTAAGTACTTTTTTCATTAAAGATTAAAAAAAGGCTTGAGCTGTGTTCCTATGTTTTGCTTTTTTTGTATAATCTATCCAAATCTGTTTTCTGGACGTTTGAACACAGTGGAAAATCTGGCCATTTTTTTGGGTTTTTGAACGTTCATATCTTATTTAATAATTAAATTATGAAAAAAAAGAAAATATAGGGACATTGTATTAGTGGCCGTAGATATTCAGGAAAAAAATTATAACTCTATTAGCATTATCCAGGGAGGAAACAGGGGACAACGTTTGTATGGAAAAAATGGCGGTGTGGAATCCTCTTAACTCTAAATAGAGGACCTAGTTTAAGCCCTCACACACAGTAAAATTTTATTACTTAATTTTGTTACACCCTGTATAGCGCGATCCAGGATCGTGGCGCTAATAATTGGCCAGAGATTACCCATATTATACTCACAGCCAAGGGGTTCAATTTTATCATATTATTATTATAATTTAGCAATAGCTTTTATATTCCTTTTTTCTAAACAACTACCTAACCTACATAATTTCAGCCCTGCATCGAAGCGTTCCTGTGTGTTCACACCAAGAACACCCCTACTTGTGGCAGGGCTAGTAACAACGAGATCCGACGGTTCCTCAACCCTTGTGACCTCAAAGAGTACAACTGCGAATACGCTAGGGGTGAGTTTCTGAACTTCTATTACAACCTTGAGTTATAGTAGACAACTTTATAAATCTTCGTGTGACAATGAGGGTATTTGATAAGTATTCTAGAATATGCCGCTATGTAGCCTTAGGGTCTATGATCGCAGCTATCCGCAACCCGCGGCCGGGAGTTTATTTGTGGCCCGCGTGATGTTAAACCATTTTAAAATTCACGCTCACCGGCAAAATAATGTAAAGTCATCGTAAAAGTCGTGAATTTTTCTTCACTTTTAAATCGTTAATTTTGAAGAACGTTATTTTTTAAACCTAAAAATTTTTGTTGCGGCCCGCGAGTCGCGACACCAAGACCAAAACATGTTTGTGGCCCGCATGAAAAAAAGGTTGGGGACCACGGGTCTATCGTGTCAAACTGCTGTCATATGTCACGATATAGCTGTCATGTGTCACGATAATATGCCTACAGTGCGACAAGGCTTTTTATGAACGTGGGTGGGAGCGCTGTTGGTAAAGGAGAACTGTCAAAATGACGTGTTTTATGATGGCAGCGTTAGTTTCGTTTTTCGCCAAGTTCATTTAAAGCCTTGTCGAGCTGTATTTGACCCGATAGGCCTAAGGCTACGTAGCGCCATCTGGTGTCAAATAAAATATCAAAAACCATAATTTAAAGCTTTTTGTCACAATTTTGCCTATTGGCAAAGACGTAAGAAAATAAGCATGTTTTACTAGCAGTTCCGTAAGTTGCGTCAATAAAGCATTCCCGGGAACCGTACATTCGCCCGCAAAAAGTAGCCTATGTCCTTTCCAGCCTGCCTAGCATACGCAAACGGGATATCTCACTCTACATGTTTTCTCAATGTTTGATGGTTTATCTCTTCATCTCTATTGACCCTAGCATGACAAACATTTTTTCTTGCGTAGATCTATCATCGAAATAACACATTTTTATAGAGTTTTGTCGAGATAATGTCGAGATTTTGACATTATGAGACGAGTAGTTTTTAATTATCTCGAGAGTGAGATATTTCGTTTACGTATGCTAGGCAGGCTGTTGTCTACTGTATGTCTGTAGTAGGAAATAAGTAATAACATAAAAAACGCACTTTTCTCTCAATAGTATCAAGAATAAAGAAGTTTATACAAAGTTTAGTTATGAACCTAACATATATAAGTATAATAAACCATAACACCGTCGTGTTACAGATTTCAAACGTGTAAATATGGCATTGTGCGAACATCTACCGCTGTTATAGAATTCCAAACAATACCAACAATAGAAGTTCAACAATAGCTAACTAGAATAGATCACTTCTGCGAGGGTAGCACGCCAAATATGTCCTTCAAAGCTGTATCAGGTACTTAAACAGTTTTGTATTAATAGTTTTAAGTATGAAATGTAATAATATTATATCATATTATAAAACTATTCTAAAACTATTGTATCTATGTACTGCAAGCTCCAAAAGAAATAACTTGCAAATTATTCTTACACTAGTTAACGCCAGCAACTCCATTGTGCATAAATACGTTTATCGCGCGGGAACCCTACCTTTTCCCGGGATGAAAAGTATCATATGTCCTTTGCTAGGACTCAAATTATCTCCATACCAAATTTCAACAAAATCGGTTCAGTAGTTTGGGCGTAAAGAAGTAACAGACTGAATAAAAGAGTCTACAGTTTCGCATTTATAATATTATTATGGATATCATAAAAAATACGATACTATATTGAAATTCCAAGAGGCTTTACGATATTTCAACTTTTCTTTTTATGCGTAGTCTAGGCGCACCTAAATTCGTTTAAGCTTAATCTGACCCTTAACAATGGTCGGTGAAATTGGTGTTTTATGTTTTCAGTTATCGTCCTACTATGTTGTATGTTGACCTGGGCCCACGGACCTCCTAAAGAACGAGACAACGAGGAAATAAGTATGGGCCGGAAGGTAAAAAAAGTAATATAATTTGTTACTTATTTGATTTACTTTAGTAGCTTACTAATTAAAAGATCCAACTTTTTATAGTTAATAGTTATAGATGTATGAGGTTCTGTCTTTCTCTAATAAGTGAAGTCTGTAGTAACGTGGAATCGAGCATTTTTCCACGTATCGTACCATTTTGTACCATCACAGAAATTTATTCATAGACAGTTGACGGACCTACGTCAATTGATCGGATGATGACAAACCAATGTTAAAGCTTGACAATGCTTTAAATGAACGTGGCGAAAAAACTAACGCTGCCATCATACAAAAACGCCATTTTTGACATGTTTTTGACAGTTCTTCTTTACCAGCAGCGCCCCGTCCACGTTCATTTAAAGCCCTGTACGTAACGCGACCAATTTACGTAGGAAGCCTGTAATATAGGTAAAGCTTGTCTAATTTGAAATGACGCGTCCCACCACTTCACTAGTTGATAAAATGAAAAAAATTGTATTGTGAATACGAGGGAGGGACGCGTCATTTTAAAAGTTAGACAAGCCCTATCTGCCTATGAATCAATTTCTTGAAAATAAAGTATATGAATATGAATATGAATCAACTTCCTTGTTAGTACTTTCCCATCTCTCAAAGTGTCACCATGCAAAATTTCATCAAGGTTATCGGTTTATCGTTCAAGCGTGAAACGGTAACATACAGACAAACATATTTTTTACTTTCGCATTTCTAACATTAGTGCGGATTTCAGATGGGCACAAAATGGTGCGGCATGGCGAAGACCTGCAACCACGATCGCGTCCCAGTGTGCGGGGTCAGCCACGCCGGCGACGTAATGGGCTTCCGAGACCTCTGTGACATGTTCGACTTCAACTGCATCCGCCGTAGAAGTGAGTAGAGAGGGACAGGTATTGTGTGGGAGAGAGAGAAGCGAGTTACAGTAACTTATGTCACGTGATGTAAGCTTGTAACGCTACGTGCTACAAGATTGGTGTAAGTCAAACTAAAAGCTACGAGGTTCGTGTAACGTCAACTGCGTGCTACGAACTCAGGTTCGTTACATAGACCGTGTTACGTGCTACAAGGTTTGTTTAAATCAAGCTACTTGCTATGAAGCTCGTGCTACGTGCTACAGAGTTCGCGTATTTCGTACTACGCTCTACGAGGTTGGTGTAATTGGCGCTACGTGCTACGAAGTTTATGTATCGAGCTACATGCTTCGAGGTTCTTGTAACGTGTGCTACGTGTAACAAGGTTTGTGTAACTCACGCTACGTGCTATGAAGTTCATGTTACTCGAGCTACATGCTAAGAGATTATTGTAACTTGCGCTACGTGTAACAAGGTTGTTACTCACGCTACGTGCTACGAAGTTCGTGTAACTCGAGCTACGTGTTACGTGATTATTATAACTTGCGATACGTGCGTATCATTATAATTTGTGCAATTGTAACTTACAATACGCTGGGCAGTTACGCGTAGCACTTGCTACAATATGTTATTGCAACAGCTACGCATGATACATACTCGTAATAATGTTCTATAACGTTTTTAATTATTTGTTACAGATTACAAGCAGACAACTTGCCCCCAAGACAAATCAATTCTCACCGTCTCTCGTCGCCCCACTAACACTTACTATGACGATTAAATTATAACATTTATAAACATAATATATTCTTTTTGAAAAATATTGTAATTTTAAATAAAATAAACGAATGAATTTATAATTGTCGTGAATTATTTCCACTCTGTAACTTTATTTTTAACACAGGTTTGTTACTGTGTAGTGTGTATTATATTATGTGTAACTATAAGTTTTAATTACTAAAGTTGTACTCTTATCAAGATAGATTACTTATATTTGTCAGAAAATAACAGAGAAGGATATTATACTAACTTTTCTCGACTTCCTTAGAAGAATATTCGAATCAATTAGCTTAATCTCGGTTCCGTAGCACGTAGACATTATTATACATGCAAAAGTGTGTCCCTGTCTCTGTCTGTCTGTCTGTCAGTCTGTTACCTCTTCACCGGCTAAAACGCTAAACCGATTTTGTTGAAATTTAGTATGGGGATACTTTGAGTCCCGAGAAAGGACATAGGATACTTTTGGCGCAACGGAGTTGCGGGCACGGGGCATCATCTAGTTACTAGTACTATCATAATATACTTTTTTAGAGATCTTTGTTATGATATGAGTTATTTATTTCTCAAGACTTTGTTAAGTTAGACGGGATAGTTGATCACTATAATAATTACGTTTGTTAACAATAATTATTATAAGAGTTTTACATACGGCAGCTATAATTATATAATGATATGATAATTATAATGTTCACACGCCGAGAAAACGTAAATTGTTAAGAAGCGCTCTAGACTTGGTTTCTAACCTTTTCTTAAAGGTTTTTCTAGGGTTTTATAGATATTTTCTACTATTTATTCCATTCTTTTCCAAAACTCTAAACAAATCTCGCTCCTCCTTGTAGTTTTATTTGTACGCGTTTCTCGACTGTACTTCTGAAAATAGAGCACAGTAACCACTTTTCCTCGAAGCTTAACAATACCATGTTGACACATCTATTACTAGAATCTACCGCAAATGTTTCTAGAATCTTCGACAATGGGGTATTTATAACGCAGTTGGCGGTATTAGAGAACAGTAAGCATGTACAATGGCCCTTAAAGTTATAATATTTTTGTTACTAACCCGTATTAATGCACACTTGGTAGGCGATAAGGCGTACCTTGTAAGTATGGTAGATTTTAAAAAGGATGGAGGTACTATTTATGGATAACTAGCTGTCCCGGCAAAAGTTGTTTCGCAGTAAAATTATTTTCCCTGATTTCCTGCTTTTCTCTTGAAGGTTTTTTTTTCTTTTTTTCTATAGACCTTACGGAGACCGAGACCTTTTCAACGAATGCAAAACCGTGGAAATCGGTTCGTGCGTTTTGGAGTTATAGCGTCAGGAAGGAAAACCCGACTTATTTATATATTAGATGACACAGTCTAAGAGACCTACACCTACCAATAACGTTACTTTTCAGACGGAACTCAAACGTCTCTGCGAGCACGCGTACGTGTGTTTCCACGACAAAGTCCTCATCTGCGGGAAGTCAGTCAACGAGATGAGGACTTTCCTGGACTTGTGTGACCTGTACGAGTACTCCTGTGAGCATAATATGGGTAAGCAGCTAATTAGCACCACGATCGTGAAGGCCTACAACGAAACTGTTTTGAGAATCAAACAATCAAACGAGAATGTTGCATCCTACCTTAACAACGTCATTTTCCGTTTGTGTAGGTTCGACGCGGACGACCGGACGCGGCATTCCGATTCATTCGTTTGATTCTTAAAAATTTTAAATCTTTCAGTGTTAGATCTTTTATTTATCGAGAAAGGCTATAGGCTATATTTTATCACGCTAAGACTAATAGGAGCGAACGAATAGAGGAAAATGTTGAAAAAAGGGAGAAATTACTTGAAAGGGCTTATCTTACGAACTACTGGAGCAATTTTTATGTTATTTAGCACAGATAAGAAGTAGACCACGTGAAGGATCATAATATGCTATTTTTGTGGATTATAATTTGTCTGTGAAATATCTAATTTACGCCGTACGCGGGCGAAGCCGCGCGGAACGTCTAGTAAATAATATAAATTCGGCACTGTATATGTTCCTTATATAGGGCTCACTGTGAAAGTAGCAGCACTAAAAGATAAAAACATAAACTTGAAAAAGCTAAAAGAGTTACTTTTTTATTTTAAAATTATTACATATTGAATCAAAAATTTCTCTTTCAAAGCTGCTACTTTCACGCTGAACTCTATTATAAGAATCGTGTAGCGACGTAAATTAATATCGACTTTAGTAAACAAAGTAACTAGTCTACAAGATTAAAATCGTGAGTGATTAGCAATATTATATTTTTATTTAAAAAATATGTAAAACGAAACAAAAACCTTTTGATGTAATTTGATTTTTCAACAAAAGAAGCGGCGAAGATTTTATCAAACTTTGTAAATCTCATTAGGAAGCAATTTCCTTATTTATTCACAAGCTGGCTACTTGTGATACCTTTTATATAGGCTTGAAATTAAATTATGAAAAAAGAATTACAAATAGATAAGGCAACAAAATATAGGAAAGCTAGATACAAGGATTTTGACAAAAAAAATACCGGAAAAGTAAAACTACTGACATTCTCAATTTAAATATTCGCAAAAACCGGCCAAGTGAGAGTCGGGCCGTCGCGCAATATAGGATTCCGTAGTACTTATAGCTAATTTATACAATGCTATCTGTCCCGGCAAACGTTGTTTTGCCATAAAATGATTTTCCATGTTTTCCTGCTTTTCTCTTGAAATGTTTTCAGATATTTTTTTATAAACCTCACGGAGCCCGAGACCTTTCGAACGAATGCAAAACCGTGGAAATCGTTCTGGAGTTATAGCGTCAGGATGGAAAACCCGACTTATTTTTATATATTAGATAGGCCGTATAGGCCGCGGCCTAGGGGCGGTAGCGTCCTATTGGGGCGGCAGAATTCGTATATAGGGCAGCAAAAATAAATCGGCATATACGCTCATAAAAAATATAAATTGTAGCTATGAAAGCTAGGCACTTGGTCAGTTGCAAATTTTAAGTTACGCGGTGACCTTCCGACTTAAAAAAATCGGATTTGTTCTGAACATAAATGATAAGAAAATATATCGACCAAGGTCCAAGTGTTTTTTTTTTTATGAAATAAGGGGGCAAACGAGCAAACGGGTCACCTGATGGTAAGCAACTTCCGTCGCCCATGGACACTCGCAGCATCAGAAGAGCTGCAGGTGCGTTGCCGGCCTTTTAAGAGGGAATAGGGTAATAGGGGAGGGTAGGGATGGGAAGGGAAGGGAATAGGGGAGGGTAGAGAAGGTAATAGGGTAGGGGATTGGGCCTCCGGTAAACTCCTCGGCGAGACACAGCGCAAGCGCTGTTTCACGCCGGTTTTCTGTGAGAACGTGGTATTTCTCCGGTGGAGCCAGCCCATTCGTGCCGAAGCATGGCTCTCCCACGTGTTATATTGTTTCATTGTAATTTGTAAAGTAAATAAGTGACATTCAAGTTGGAAGCGTAATAATTATTCAGTGTTTTTTGCTTCCATTTTTGAAGCTCTGAACAGTAAATTAGTTTACTCTCAAACTGACGATATTATTTTTAGTTTTCAGACACGTCAAAGAAGAAAAGGACGTGTGTCCCAGCCAAAAGGAGCTTGGTCCAGGATTAGGATAAAAAAGATTTTATAAGAATCTTAAGAAAAAAGGAATATAACACAACACCAAAGATATTCGAAGCGTGATCTAGCCATTATTGCTTACCTATTCGTTATCTTGTTTCCGGTCAATGTTTTTATACAAAAAATATACGATTTATGAAAAATATTTGTTTATTTAGAGTACGTTACGAGGTCTTCCCATTTGCTTTATCTGCATAGCTTGGCATGTGTGGAGGGTGAAATCTGAAAAAAAATCGTAAGAAAATCTAAAAATCAAAAGCAGATGGCGGACCTGCGTCATTCCGTCGGGTTATTTAATTTGTTAGTCCGTTCAATGCACGCTGAACCGGTTCTAAACGTATAAACGCGATTATAATATCGAATTGAATTTCACCAACATAAACTGAACGCGTTTACAGCAAATCCGAGTTTTATCTTCTGAACGCCCGAAGTCCGAAGTTTAACGTCATAAAACCCGTTCAAGCCCTGTCATGGCGGAACGAAAAACATAGACAAAAGAAATGTCAAGATGACAGTTTTGACACATGCGTTTGGTTATTTTATGTATTGTTTCTTGCTATTTTGTAGTTAAATTAACGTGAAAAGACTTTAATATGTTGAAAACATGTAAAATAATCGCGTGACTTCATGTAAACTTAGATTTAATAATGGCGATCAAAATAAGTTTGTGAAATCCATTCGAAACAAAACGAGATTTAGGTCGCAGCATGAACGCGTTCAACGGGAACTAAGTTTTATAAAACGAAGTTTTATATGTGTTTGGTAAAATCCCACCTAAATAACCTAAGTCCGCCATCTACCTGTAATAAATTACGTTGATGGATGAAAATTTACACTCTACATAGACCTCTTAAAAAAGTTATCTAAAAACCGCTTTCTAGATAAAAAAAGATTATCTAGAAGGCGTTATATTAGGAGAGAATAGTAGATTAATTACACAACTCATACGTTATTATACGTACAATAACTCGACTTTTTCAGATAAAATGTTTTGATCAGTAGAGTAGAAACGAGCACAGAAGAAAGATTACATACCATGACCCCAGTAACAATTGACTTCCATCATATGGCAGAAATCTGTGAATTTGGCAAAGCCAGCTTTATCATCGTAGCCGCAGATTTCAATTCTGTTTGGCTGGCAATTCTGCAAATTCTGGCACCACTTGCTTAGCCGGTTGCTTCTTCTACCATTCACTGGCGAGTCCAAAGGTTTAGGTTCTTCGGGCTTAGATGAAAATAGTATATTATCGAATAAATAAATTTAAAAAAATGTTGATTCTATTGCGAGAAAACCGTACATAGCTACGAAAACTCTTTCCCATATCTCATGGTTTTACACTATACCAAATTTGGAATCGATAATATCTTTTATTAATGTAAATAATTTTAACATCAGTTCAACCGTTTAAGCATCAAGAGGTAACAGACAGACAGGCACTTTTGCATTTAAAATAATAGTAACGATTTACAACACGCTTATCAGATACAGTATCAACATTAACAGAAATCCATTTGAAATTACAGCTTTTAATGGTTCTATATGACATTGTATGCACCACTATTTATTCGTTAAGATGTATACTGCAAAAAATGTGCAGGAAACGTACAGGATTGTGCCGTGTGAACCTGGCCTTAGATATTAAATGTACATAATATAACTACGAATAATAAAAACTAAGGAAAAGTAACTCCGTCAAAAAACATGCTCCACAATACTTGTCATGAAGTGTACCTTAGGTACACATTTCCATACATTGGCAATATTTAGGTGACCTTGAGCGGTACTAGGCTGACGTTACATGACAGATCAAAAGGAATTAAATTTAAAACGGTAATAGTATGGGAGTTACGATTCCTTAGTTTTTATTATTCGTAGTATTATAATAATATTACCTACCTCTCTTTTAGATTTATTTGCAATATGCTCAGTGTTTTCAGACACAACATGATCTGCTTCACTGTTGGGTATATCAAGACGTTCAGAGGGATTTTCGGATGTAGCATCATTTTTAGAAGTTATTTCAGATTGGGCATTTTTTTCATCTACTTTGGACTTATGAGGTGGTTCTTCAGAAGATTTAACTGATTGAGCATCAGGCTCAGCAGTATGCATTTGATCTCTTTTCGATTTATGAGTAGCATGCTCATTAGGGTTTTCAGATACAGCATGTTCAGCCACGTTTTTGGATGTTGAAGGATTTTGTTCACCATTTTTAAATTCAGCGTGGACATCAGAATGAACATCGTCCTTGGAAGGATCGTGCTCATTTTTAGATTCAGAATGAACGTGGTCTTCTTTTTTTAATGGAACTGAAGTGGACTCAGCAGCCTTTTTAGGTTCGAGTTCATCGATCTTATGAGGACTGGAAAGACCATCTTCTATTGCCCTTTTAGACAGACGCAGCTCCTGGGAGAAATAGACTAAGCACGCAAAACATATGGCTGGAATGAAAACATTAATTAAAAATATATAAATATCATAATATAACTTTAAACAATGAATAGAGAATAGAACACTCAAGAGGTTGTAAATTATTTCTTTATTAAATGTTTAAGAAATAAATTATTAATAATCTCTCTTTTCTTTCTTATTATCTACTTATTTTTTATTGGCAAAGTTCTCTCTCTATCCATTCATTTTATCTTCCACAAGAAAACTTTTAAAATAACGCTCGCATTTAATTTTCCTTGAAAGGAGAAATCATTTTCCTTGCAAGTGGGAAATAGAATTCTATTTTTACACTTACCCCGCACTAGGAGCATGGTGCAGCGATCGACAAATAGGTCAGAGAGGAGTACATCCACACTTATACTGTACCGAGAGAGGAAGTGACAAGTCTTGATACTTGCTAATATCACCACATAGTCGCTTTTTTCCATCTTAAAAGTTATACAACAGATTTTGGATGCGGTTCTCTTTAATAGATAGAGATCACCGAAAGTACATAGACTACTTTTGAAATGGAAAAAGGGGTTGCAAGGGTTTGAAGAGGGTATGAAAATGTATATAGAAGTATTGTAATTTTTAAAGATAGATAATTAAAACTCAGTTTTATACTTTTGATACAACATCAACGATTAAAAAAGTGTTACCCTTAAGAAGGAAAAAATAGGGGATGAACGTTTGTTAATTGTTCAACGAATTCTCCACCGTCTGTGAAACGATTTTCAAAATGTTTAAATCGATAAAGGGTATGTTTCCAATATTTTCCAGCTACGTTCACGCAGGCAAAGCTACGCGGGTCAACTAGTTAAATTCACGTTTTGAAAAGTTTTAGAGTGCGTTGCACCAAATTACTATAACGATTACAAAATGTCTAAACGAACCAACCGACAGTCAAACCTCTGATTTAGTCAATAATTTATTAGCGTAAAAACCATGGTGTAACAAACGTTTCCAAAGTTCTGTGGTCACCGATAAAGTTACTGCTAAAATTAAACTTAACAGTAGCTATAACTACATCCTGTGGTGCAGCTCACTATTAGGGTCAAATCAGACCGCAACGCGACGCGTAGATGCATTTCTAATTTTAATTGACACATTTGCAGGGCGTTTCACGCAATTGAAGTCTATCAAATCCACATTCTACAGTCTGCACAAATTTAGAAATGCATCTACGCGTTGCGTTGCGGTCTGAATGGACCGTTAACGTTTTTATTAACTTTTTGTTCTTTCAAGCAAGTATCAAGTTAATCTATCCTTGAATATTGCTAGTTGATTTATAGTTATAAGTGTTGTGATTAAATTACTGCCGATACGCTGCTCCGGCAAATCGCAAATTAATTACCTTCTAAATGATTTTCTATTTCATTTGCTATTTTTAAATCGTCTCTTTTGACGTATGATTTTAATCAATCAAACGTTAGACTTTAATCAATAGGAGGTAGAGAATTTCATATAAATTTTGACATCCATACTAATATTAAGGCCTGAAAGTGTGTCTGTCTGTCTGTCAATCTGTCTGTCTCACCGTCTGTCTGTTACCTCTTCACTTCAATGGTATGGGGATACTTTGAGTCCCGGGAAAGAACATAGTATACTTTTTATCCCAAAAAAATGTACGGTTCCCGCGCGATAAACGAATTTACTATAAAGCTTTGTGTCTAGATACGCCGTTTGGATTAGGTATTCAATTATGTGCTTCCAAAAAGGAGGAGGTTAGGTCGGCTGTATTATTATTTTTTGATCGTTTAACTTTGGTTGTTTCGCTACGGCTACATTTTAACGATAATAAAAATATTAGAGCAATAAAAATCTCGATCGAATATAAATTATTCCAAACAACTGAAATATAAAATCCAAAAATTGAAATATAAAAATTTACAGCATTTTTATAACTTTATTTGAACAAAATGCTACGCGTGTTCATTGGGTAAGTATAAAATTTGTATTTTTATAATAATATTCATTTAATACGTCAGTAATAAATGTAGTATTTTATTTTTAGGTCATTTTCTAACCAAAATCGAGGCACACAGTGAGACTATTAAGGTATACCTTGGTTAATCAAAGTTTAGAGTAAATAAGTTAAGAACCTCATATTATATAGAGAGACCTGTGGGAGAGACCTTTTCCTCTCTCTTACCTAATATCTTTTATCGTACGTGAACCCTTCTATGTCCCTTGTCGTCTATCAAACTATCTTCAGCCCAAATTTTTTCTTTTTTTTTCACTTCAATGTTTTATTAGTAAGTACAAAAAATATAGTAAACGTTTATTATCACAGACAAAACTTAACATACACTTGAACAGAGTTAGTTCATTTAGCGCTACACTTTTTGACGGATCTTATATTAGACCTTAACTAAGAGTCGAAGCGCTAATATAATCTAAATGGGTTCATCCGTTTAGACGTGAAGAGTTTACAGACAGACGGACACACTTTCGCAATATTGACTAGTAAGGAGTCCCATAGATTACGCGGTCAGTCTGGCATCAGTTCAGTCCATCAATCTGATCCCTAAGGCGGGAAAATGATCGTGTAACCGTGTGATTGATGGACTGTATTTTTAATTATGTACTTTCCGGTCATCATTCTGGCCTCAGTCTCAGACTGATGGACTGAACTGATGCCAGACTGATCGTGTAACCGTACTCTAAAGATGAATGTATAATCAGAATGAAGAAGAATGTAAGATCGCGGACCTGTGTGTACACGACAAGGTGCCGATGTGCGGTATCGACTCCTGCGGCGAGATGAGGACCTTTATAGACACGTGCGACATGCACGAGTTCAACTGTGACTCCAAGAAAGGTCGGTTACTTCTAAACTATTTAAAGGTTGATGGTGATTTGTGAACTCTAAACTACGGGAGCCATATAAAAAGATTTCAAAAACGTAAAAATTAAATACTGGAGTAAAAGTGAAGAGCTTTATAAACTTTTTGAAACTAAGTAAATATCAACTTTAATATCTTATACCTAGTATTTGCGCGAACAATTTTCGTTTGACCATTGGTAGAGGATTTCAGCTAAAAATATTAAGATCAACATTCACTAACCTAAATTTGGTTAAATTGGCTGTAAGACAAGAACTAAGACAATTCCTTTACAGATTTCAAGCACCGGCCGATCCACGAATGCTGGGTGACCTGCAAGAGGGGACGATCCTATAAGAAACCAGAGTTCAGGGCCGACTGCAACCTCAATATACGACCCAATACACATAATACTTAAAAGTTTAAATACATTGTTGATGTAATAAGATATTGTATTTCATTATCAAAGAAAATTTTAATATGTAATTAAATTTTATTTATACACATAATTAAATTGTATAACATGTTGTTGTAATATTAGTTACCCATGGCGAAAATTATGTTTTTAAACCGTCACAGCAGCAAAATTTAAGCTGAATCATAATAACGATTTTATCAGATAAGCTGATTAAATCAGAACAACTAAGTGCGTTCAGTAACTCTTTCTTTTGCACTTTATCTTCTTTAAACTTATTCTCGCCTTAAAACTCCTATATTTTATATGAATAAAACAATATAATATGGAATAGGTGAAGGTGCTAGCAGCCACTCCCAATCCTATTACAGATAAATAAACAATGCTGCCTAGACTAATAAGAATATTGAAGTATATAATATATACATTTCCGACATATTATAATGCATAAAATAGCCTCTCAGGTGAAGCGTCTAGTTAATTTTATGACGAAGCTAATAGTAAAGAGCTCATAAAATAATAATAACTTCATAATCCTATAATATACCCATAAAGAAACCCTTTCAATGAAAATGAGAAAACCTATTATTACTTTTATCTACTCTAAGAATGTAAAGCTGAAAATGTTGTTTGTTTTAATACGCTAATCTCACGAACTACCGGATCGATTTTATGTAATTTGGCACTGATATAGAATAGAAAGGACATAGGACCTCGGGAAAGGACATAGGCTATTTTTGAGGAAAAATGTATGGCTGTCCTAATTCCTAATTTACGCGGGTGGAGCCGCGCAAAAAGTCTAGTAAAATACATAATATACTCATATTATTTATAAATGACTAGATGACGCCCTCAACGCCGTTGCGCAAAATTTCGTTTATCGCACGGGAGCCGGATATTTTTCCGGAATAAAAAGTATCCTATGTCCCTTCCCAGGACCCAAAGTATCTTCATACCGAAATTCAGCAACATCGGTTTAGCGGTTTGGGCGTGAAGAGGTAACAGTCAACAGACAGACACACTTTCGCATTTAATATATATGTATGGACGGATTTTCACGTGGGAGAGCTATGCTTCGGCACGAATGGGCCGGCACGACCGGAGAAATACCACGGTCTCACAGAAAACCGGCGTGAAACCAAGTGAGTGAGTTTACCGGAGGCCCAATCCCCTACCCTTTTCCTTAACTACCCTCTCCTATTTCCTTCCCTACCCTCCAGTGGCGAAGAGTCCATATAACCCGATTCCCGTCGGCTTCCCTTTTGGAAAATCGAATCTATGGGCCAAATACATTTTTATCTAATAAATATTTTACATACTTAAAAAACTTTGAATTCACTAAACGCCTACAAAATTTTATATGCAATAAATTTTTCTCTCACTTGAAATAGTTTGAATTAATAATTAATCGCCTACAAATTTATATAGGCAATGCAACGTGCAGGCCATCTCCGATAGAAGCCGATAAATTAGCGGGTTATTTCTTCATACAACGATATTTCATAGTAAGCATCTGTCCTTTTCATTCCTGTGAACTGATCGTCATGTTCGGTCTCGTTTTACCACACGCCAATATAGTTGGAAATAAGCCGATACTCGGCGAGTTAATACGGAGAAAGGTTAATTAGCAACGCACAAGTGGGAGCGAGAAAGATAAACTTCATGGAGTAAAATTGTTATGAGTCAAATGGCGGATGAGTGTTTGTAAACAACTTGTTTGTTTTGTGTTTAAATGTCGAATGTTATTTGTTTTAGCGTTAAGAAGAGTGCAGTGTCGCGAATTTAAATTAATTTGTATTGTGATTTGTTAATTGTGACTCGTACAGCTGAGACTGTTGTCTGACAGATTATTTGCTGTCGAAGGAAACTTCGTTTTCCAAACTTAGTTTTGAATGACCGTATGTGCCGTCAGTCGTCACGCATACAACTTAAGAGGATACAACAGGGGCTAGAGAAATGAAAAAAAGTACGTGTAATATCTATAGCTGTCTCCCTTACCTCAAACCTATACCGCAGAACGCGATAGAGACAACTGCAGAAAATCCAGAAAATCAACGATTCGTTGTCCCCTGATTCCTTCCCCAAAACTTAACCGATTTAAGTACTTTTTCATCAAAGATTAAAAAAAGGCTTGAGCTGTGTTCCTATGTTTTGCTTTTTTTGTATAATCTAGCCAAATCTGTTTTCTGGACGTTTGAACACAGCGGAAAATCTGGCCATTTTTTTGGGTTTTTGAACGTTCATATCTTATTTAATAATTAAATTATGAAAAAAAAGAAAACATAGGGACATTGTATTAGTGGCCGTAGATATTCAGGAAAAAAATTATAACTCTACTAGCATTATCCAGGGAGGAAACAGGGGACAACGTTTGTATGGAAAAAAGGGCGGTGTGGAATCCTCTTAACTCAGAAGGCATTTTACAAAGGCATCATTATCAAACTTGAAACTCGAACATTGTTGAACATCAGTGCTGAGCGTTTTGGTAAGCAGATTTTTTACTCCGGCTTCCCTTCCGAAAATATTCACCCTTCGCCACTGCTACCCTCCCGTATTCCCTTCCCTACCCTCCCTTATTCTTAAAAGGCTGGCAACGTACCTGCAGATATTCTGATGCTGCGAGTGTCTATGGGCGACGGAAGTTGCTTTCTATCAGGTGACCCGTTTGAAAAAAAAATATTGTGTACTGAAAACCCTTTTCAATAAAAAATCTTTATTACTTTTATTTCAAAAAGAAGTAGCACATTATATCGTCGGTTTTATTGTTATTTCATGTTAGAACGTTTCACAAAGCGATGAGGAATAAAGAGAATGTTACAATTTCGTTTATGTGTATTTTGTTTTTACACGTTTAGGATTGTAAACGCCCATGTAGACAGCGCTAAGGTAAGCTTAAATAAAAGCAATAATGTATTACTTATTAGTTATTATTAATGGTATCTTCAATACTGCTATGACAATAATTCCTTTTTGAAATATTTCATTCAATCATCAATTCTATTAAACATGTTTTAACACAAGCTTCGCCTTGTATTATAATTTCAATTCTGAATGAAAAGTTTTCGCATTTTGTTAACGTAGTATTTAGTCCAGGATTTCATGGTTTGAGCGATAAGTTAGTAATCGAACATGTTTCCAATCGATTTGTGTCAAAACTCAAAAGTAAAAACTCTCGCGTGAAGCTATATAGCTTTTCCCTACAAGCGAATATTAAATCCAATATCTTTTATTTCATCAAATGCAACAACACTAAAGGCCCTGCTCTCAAGTAATATTATAATATTGTCTACTTTAACCTTGGGGTTAATCTATAAAGTATGTCGCATCTAAGGGGGGGGGAGGGGGCCGACGAAGTGTGACACGGTGTGACTTTGAGTGGGAATGAGTTCTAAGATTTGTGACACCACATTTGAAATTTAATATATTAAAATTAAATAGCGAAATTTTAAATATATTGAGGTAGTTTTCATTTTTAGATGTAAAATTGCAAGTTTGTGACGTCACCAAGGGAGGGTGGTTTTAAAAATCATGAAAATAGTGTGACGTTTTATGGATGGTCCCTTGTTAGAGTCCAATCAACGTCTGGCATCTCTACGTCGCCGCAAAGCGCTGTTTTTCTTAAAGTTAAGTCTAAAAACACCGCTTTCCGGCGACGTAGAGGTGACATGGTAACGTCACTGGCTACATCGTGACTCGTGATGGCGTCCCAGTGAGTTATAGCCCTTATTATCTTCTATACCTCATTCTACTTCCAGTTAGAAGAAGAATGTAAGATAGCGGACATCTGCCGACACGACCAGGTGCCGATCTGCGGAATCGACGCCTGCGGAGAGATGAGGACTTTCATAGACTCCTGTGATATGCACGAGTTCAATTGCGATTCTAAAAAAGGTAAAAATAAATGAAAAAAGTGAGTTGAAAATGTTGCCGAGTTATAAAGCCAAATAGATTGAATTAAGAAAGGTTGATGACACCTGAAATAAAGTGCTAAACTTGTACCGTTCGGTTTTTTTTATCCAATTTGCTAATAAGTCCGTTTTGATGAAGATATTTACTGGCTTCATGACTTAGAATAAAGGACTCAAAGGTGCTGAAATTAAATAGCAGCACAAAAAAATCCAAGAAACTTTTTATACCCCTTCACCAAGTGGAGCCTTGTAGCGGTAAAAGAATCCTTGCAGGTGCCGCAAAAGTAGACATTCTACTGTGATTTTGGAGTTATTTTTAAGTACTCTGCTATTTTAATCCAACATTAATACAGTTTCGCTCCAGTCCAAATCCTATTAAACTGCAAAATGAATAGTGTTTTGTGTTCTTAAACGTCAAACGCCAAATGTAGAGTTTTGACCAATCATAACGTGTTTTTACCATTTTATGAGGATACATAATATGTAGTTTAAATGGGGCTACATCAAACTGGATCAAATATTGAATGAATTTTTTCAGATGTCACCAACCTTTTTATTGGAATTTTTTTTATATATTTTAAATACAGATAAATTTTTATCTTACTTTTTAATGACTATCTTTTTCATCGTGTTTAAAAGTTTAAGCCCTTTTAACTTTACTTAGTTCAGATAACTAATGAATAGAAGTCTTCAGTTCAGCATTAGTTTCACCCTAATGACTCGATTGATATCTGATAGTTGTATGACTAAGCGTTTCCAAATAAACTTGACCCTTATTTTATGGAGGGACGGAGGTCTTTTCAATGAAACACCCCCATTCAAAGATCAAGTTACACTGGTCGTTACTCCTACGCGGGCGCCAATACTTTAAGTTCAGCTCATACTGAAAGACGCAGCATTTTGAATATAATAATAATAATAATGTCAGTCTGGCCCCGTGCTAAGTACCTGAAGGACTTGTGTTACAGGTACCAGACAACGGAAATATATTTAATACTTTTATACTATACATATATTTAAGATTTTTATTATATTATGAATTATTATGATACACATATTTTAATACCCATCCAAGACCTAAAGTGAAAAACTTTTTGTTCCGTCGGCGAGATTCGAACCCGCGACCCCCGTTTTGAGCTACCAACAGCCCACCAACTGAGCCACAGAGTCGTCTAAATATGACTTTAAATAGAGAATATTACGCAAAGATCGGAGCAGAGGGCGCTGCTAGCACATAGTGCTATCAGTATGTATGATGTGCTATATATATATATATATATATATATATATATATATATATATAGCACATCATACGTGGGAGAGCCATGCTTCAGCACGAATGGGCCGGCTCGACCGGAGAAATACCACGTTCTCAAAGAAAACCGGCGTGAAACAGCGCTTGCGCTGTGTTTCGCCGAGTGAGTGAGTTTACCGGAGGCCCAATCCCTTACCCTATTCCTTTCCCTACCCTTCCCTATTCCCTTCCTATCCCTACCCTCCCCTATTACTCTATTCCCTCTTAAAAGGCCGGCAACGCACCTGCAGCTCTTCTGATGCTGCGAGTGTCCATGGGCGACGGAAGTTGCTTTCCATCAGGTGACCCGTTTGCTCGTTTGCCCCCTTATTTCATTAAAAAAAAAAAAAAAAAAAAGAGTAAATAATCCGACCAAAATCTGTCATTTTGCACACGTTAAATAAAGGATATTGACAGAAACGTTGTCAAACGTCGAACAAAAATTATTGTTTACTGTGGTGGTGCTGCCTCTAGAGTCATATTGCAGTAATATAATTATACCTATTTCACCTTTGTAAAACCCAAGATTAGGTTTTACGTTACTATGGGGGGGGAGCTGTACCCTGGCACTAGGATCCCTAACGCCTACCACCCTAGTGCCCTACAGCCCTAGCCCTAACCATAGGTTTCTAATATATAAATACTTACATTTAACGAGCTTTTGCCCGCGGCTTCGCTCGCGTTAAGAAGTATTATTATAAACAAACTTTCATCCCCTATTTTAACCCCTTGGGGTTGAAATTTATCAAAATCCTTTCTTAGCGGAAGCCTACGTCATAACATCTACCTGCATGCAAAATTTCAGCCTGATCCGTCCAGTGGTTTGGGCTGTGCGTTGATAGATCACCATGTCAGTCAGTCACCTTTGAGTTTTATATATAAAGATAAGTCCAGGAAACCTAAGGTAGCAGGCGGATAGTTGAAAGGAATAAAAGGATGGAAATGATTTTCTCGCTGTCGATCACCCAGGTGAATGTGGTTAGACTAAAGGTGTCTTGGCCACAGTGAGAGGTTGTCGGTATGGATTTGGGAGTCGGTAGGAATACTTTCAGAGTAGCCCTGGACGAGTGTTTAAGGGAGGGAAAGAGGGGGACACAACAAGAAGTTAACAGTAAGATAGTTTTATAATGAAAGTTCTCGAGCATCATCGTACAGCTTAAATCTTAGAACGAAAAATATTTTCGCGGTCGCGGTCGTGTGTGGGATCGGAAGGCCACCTTTAGCGTTTACAAACTGAATCACATTGTCTAGACGGCTTTTTATTTCACTCCTTTGTCCTTTAAACTGTGTATTGAAGGCAATGACTGTAGTGACTAATTCTACCAGACAACAGTCAGACATGTGGGCGTAGCGAGGGTGCCGCGTCGCCACCCTTTGCTCATTTATTTTCGGCTATACAGGTTGTAACAAAACTAAGTGATAATAGTTTACAGCTTGTATACTGCACCTATCTTCGTAACGCCGTTTGACAGCATGGTAACCGTACATTCTAATTTTGCATTAATATCCTTTTCTACACCTCGTCGGACCTTTAAGGAGTAGGGATTGTTAGCCCGAGGTAGCCAAGAGGTACCTATTGGATATAGATATAAGGGTAGTATCCATATACTCCCTTGTATAAAAATCTGAGACAGTCCCTTTAATTTTTTCCAGCATCAGAGTTGATATAGCTGTGTAAGGAGCCCAGATTAATGGTCTTCACACAAACAGCTTCTAGAAAAAAAACAATTAACTAATTTTTACCCAATCTTGTAACTTTTTTCCAGATTTTGTCCAAAAGCCAGCACACGAATGCTGGGTGACCTGCAAACGCGGTAGAAGTTTCAAGAAGGCAGCTTTCGGCATCGGATGTGACACTAAAAACTTACCTCCTTATACATGATACTAATTAAGAGTATATTGAATTTATATCATAAAGTTAATGAATAGAGCAACAATCTCGAGCTGTCAAACGAAACCGAAATTGGTTTTCATCTGTGTGAAAAATATGTGTACGTATACACTTACACAAGCATGATTGAACATGAATTCTATGAGATTAAATTGTCAACGTGCGGCACGTGCCGACTGCACGTCAAAAAAAGAGTGCTGCTGTCATGTATCACACGTCTCTTTTTACCACGCAGTGTTACTGATAGTGACATCCCTCTTGCTCAGGCCTTTGTTTCTCTATTCCGCTAGGTATATTAACTTTATGATTTATACATACAGCCGTTATACTCAGTAACTCAGATACATATTGTAATGATCAGAACGCGCCCACGTCAAATTTTAAAAAGTGATACATTTTTTTCACGGCCGCCATATTTTGAGTTACTTGACCGGGGGCCCGCTGGCAGTGAATAAACTTTTGATAAGTGGTGGTTAATTTGTTTTCTTTTGTCTAATAATAGATTCAGTTAATAATCTCCACTACAAATGGCCCCACGTTGGGCGCCATCAAAAGTTTATTCACTGGTTTTTACAAAATATATCATATTAAACCAAAATAATAACAAATAAAATAAAAAATAATAAACATACTAATATATACAACTGAAACTACCAGCGGGCCCCGGTCAAGTAACTCAAAAGATGGCGGCCGTGAAAAAAATGGTCACTTTTTTAAATTTAACGTGGGCGCGTTCTGTTACATCCTCCTCCTACTTTATTTTAATTAATTATTGAAGAGTTTAGCAAAAAATGTGTGTAAGGGATGTTAAAATATTTCATTAAATTAAAGTTGAGTAATCATTATATCTGACTGCGGCCGATAGCTTATTGAGAGGCTTATATTATAACTTATAAGTTATAACTTATAAGAGATTTAATTTGTATCTTGAGTTCTTGGATCTTCTTACAAAATAAAAGTTTATATCCTTCAACTACCTTTATTATTAACTCGATTCAAAATTTAAAAGGTTGAGATTTAATTCTTAATTAAATATTAGAGAATTTTTACTTTTATTATTTTGTACTGGGAAGATCAGCTTAAGAGGATTCCACACCGCCATTTTTTCCATACAAACGTTGTCCCCTGTTTCCTCCCTGGATAATGCTAGTAGAGTTATAATTTTTTTCCTGAATATCTACGGCCACTAATACAATGTCCCTATGTTTTCTTTTTTTTCATAATTTAATTATTAAATAAGATATGAACGTTCAAAAACCCAAAAAATGGCCAGATTTTCCACTGTGTTCAAACGTCCAGAAAACAGATTTGGATAGATTATACAAAAAAAGCAAAACATAGGAACACAGCTCAAGCCTTTTTTTAATCTTTAATGAAAAAAGTACTTAAATCGGTTAAGTTTTGGAGAAGGAATCAGGGGACAACGAATCGTTGATTTTCTGGATTTTCTGCAGTTGTCTCTATCGCGTTCTGCGGTATAGGCTTGAGGTAAGGGAGACAGCTATAGATATTACACGTACTTTTTTTTCATTTCTCTAGCCGCTGTGGTATCCTCTTAATGTCATTCTTGGTTCTATAATGTTTTTTTTTTGGTACCACAAAAACACCGTGATTTATAAAGTTGTTTTATTTTAACACTATAACTAGAAAACAATCTTATTGTATACGAGACAATAACTTACAAAAATGCACTTATTGTTCGAGATCACAGCTTCTTGATAAAAAAACTTAAAAATAAAATTTATAAAAAAATTAACCTAACATCACTTAAAACTGCAGTAGATACTTACGGTTCTAAACTTATTCTATTTCTATTGTTAACTTATCCTACTTAATCAATGTTTAATTTATATTTAGTTAACATTCCATTGTGTAATTTAATTTAAATACAGGTGACGTCATTAATCTTATAAACAGTTACACTTTTAAAATATTACACTTACGGCAAATTATTTACAAAAATTAAAATCTGCAAAGCATTACATATTAAATTTAAATAATAATTATTAAAAAAGTATAAAAAATAACTTATTATATTGTGTGATAAACTTTTTTAATATTTACAATAATATTTACAGGCCTGAAAATGTTAAATAAAAGATAATTTTAAAAATTAAAATTTCGAATCAGTGGTCGAGGAATCCAGCATGGCTGACGAGGTCGTAGATTTTTTGGCGCGGAATCTTCTCCGCCTCTCTTTCTACTACTTGCATCTCTTTCTTGGTGAACCATGACTCCTTGGCTAACCCTGCAGCAATGGATGGGTTACTGTAGAAGTCGTGTGACTTTAATAGCTCTGGAGGCAGCTGCGACTCGCTGGCAGCATTCAGTTCCACTGCCGGATGGGGCTGGACTCCATTGGATAAGGGTTCCGCATATTGGACTCCAGTTACCACTGGCTGGGAGAAGAGGAACCCTGGCTTGGCCTGGGCCAAACCCAAGAGCGCCACGAGAACTGATAAGTAGAGCATTTTGACCTGCAAAAATTGGTTTCATCAACTTTGGCTTTAGAACAAAATTAATTTGCTCTACCTAGTATATACACCGAATCTTTACATTTCCTACTAAGGACCATGTCACATTGAGATGCGACGCGGCGCGACTTTTTCAAGATAGTGACTTAAAATTGAACTTTATTTACTACATAAGAAGTACACTTTTGTTAAACTTGCGCCGATTTTTATACTGTCAAAATTCAACTATTTTACATCGAAACTTGTATCATCTTGTGTAGTAAATATAGTTTTAAATTGCAATTCTAAAAATAATAGTCTTGCTGTAACTTGCACTATATAATACAGGGTATAACAAAACTAAGTGATTTGGGTGTGTATGAGTCCCCTATCAAATTAGCAGCGCTGAAAGAGTAAATTTTTTACTTGCCCATGCTGTATACAAATCTCAAAAACCTTCATCGCTGCTATTTTCATTGTGAACTTTATACAAGGTGTAACAAAACAAAGTGACAATACTTAAGGGTGTGTACGTGTTCCTTGTAGAGAGTTCACTGTGAAAGTAGCAGCGCTGAAAGACCAAATTTTTTTTTTACTTTTGTATGGGGTAACTCGCGACATTGGGGCGCTTGCTTATACAAAAGTAAAAAAAGATTTGGTCTCTCAGCGCTGCTACTTTCACACTAACCACCCTACAAGGAACACGTACACACCCTTAAGTATTATCATATTTTTTATTACACCCTGTATAAGGGACACATTACACACCCTAAAGTATTATCATTTACTTTTGTTACACCCTGTCTTTCTCATTTAGAAACTCTATCAAATCACCAAAAACAACACTTATTGCACTATTGCTCCACATAACCTTGTAATAAACAAATAGATTACCAGCGCAAGTCGTGATGTCAACTGCGCGGGCGCCTGTAGCTGTACCTTTATATAACCATAGAGCAACCTTCCGTTCTGTTCCGGAACTTAGTCGCTACTCGCTAATTATTGTGATTGACAATCTTGTTAAATTTTTTTTTATGAAATAAGGGGGCAAGCGAGCAAACGGGTCACCTGATGGAAAGCAACTTCCGTCGCCCATGGACGCTCGCAGCATCAGAAGAGCTGCAGGTGCGTTGCCAGCCTTTTAATAGGGGAGGGTAGGGATGGGAAGGAAAGGGAATAGGGGAGGGTAGGGAAGGGAATAGGGTAGGGCATTGGGCCTCCGGTAAACTCACTCACTCGGCGAAACTCGGTTTCACGCCGGTTTTCTGTGAACCCGTGGTATTTCTCCGGTCGAGCCGGCCCATTCTGCCGAAGCATGGCTCTCCCACGTATATTCTATACCTGTAGCTTGATAGTAAGTGATGTTACAGACATATTTAAAAAGACCGAGCAAATTGATGACGACCTCTGTGGCTCAGTGGTGAGCGCGTCGGTAGCTCAAGCCGGAGGTCGCGGGTTCGAATCCCGCCGACGGAACAAAGAGTTTTCAAAGTTCCCGGGTCTGGATGTGTATTAAATATGTGTATGATATAATAAAAATCTTAAATATATGTATAGTATAAAAGTATTAAATATATTTCCGTTGTCTGGTACCTGTAACACAAGTCCTTTAGGTACTTAGCACGGGGCCAGACTGACGTGGTGTGAAGCGTCCATAGATATTATTAATTCCATGAGATCCATATTATTTCTAAGTAGTGTCGACACTGCAACGTTAAGGATTTTTGAAGAGTATGTTCAAAATTGAAATAATAAGCCCAATACAAGGTGGAAGTCTGACAACGTAATGTGTGTTTTCTTGTGTAGTAAATAAAGTTCAGTTTTAAGTGGTAGGTACATTTAAAAATGCATCGCCTCTTCACGTTGTAATGTGGCATGGCCCTAATTGTTAGTTTACGCTATTTAAAAAAAAAAAAACTTTATTCCAATTTTTAACATTACACAACCACAATAAACAAAAAATACAAAAGAGAAAAAAAAGTGTACATGAGAGAATGTGAAAACAAAGAAAGCACTATCCTAAAATAAAAGTAACAAAATTTGCATATTTAAACAACATAATATTTATGGCAGTGCAATGCCAAAAAATAAGGAAAAGGGGAACGCTCAGGTTTTGACAGCGACAGTCGCCGCTGTCCCTGGTCTTCCGCGAACCCCTACCCCCATAAATCAAGTTACGGAAAAGAAATAAAATATTATTTCTTTTCCGTAACTATTCAAAATTAAACTTTATTTACGACTCATAAGATGCACTATTCATTCCGAAGTTGGAATTACGAGGTTCACTCTATATACGAAGACTATTTTACCGAGATTAAAAAAGGAGGAGGTTAATATTCAAGTATAAGGAGTAATTTAGTACAAATAAAATTATAAGGCACAATATCAAAATACAATTTCATATTTTTTATTTGCAGAGTTTATTCAATATTCAGTCCAGACAAAAGAGTTTTAAAGGGCAAAGGTTTTCGAACTTTGCGTAGGATAAGATTCTTGTTAAAATAAATATTTAGAGGAAAAATTGTTTTATTGCTTCGTTATTTCTGTGAAATGATTATACGATTATACGGTACGGTATGGTAAATTATTATACCTTTTATCATAGACATAATATATACTGTCGTACGACAGTATATATTACGACAGTATATATTATGTCTATGCCTTTTATACGATTTTATCTAACGACTAGGAGACGTGCGCAACTCTGTTGCGACTTGCGCCGTTTATCGCACGGGGACCGTACATTTTTCTTTAACAAAAACTATCCTATTAGTCAGGGAGCCCTAGAACATTTTTTTATTACTATCAAGCTAATTTTTTGCAATTAAAATATGGAAAGGACCATCAAATCAAAGTATGAAATCCTTTCTATCTCTGTTAGCTACCACTTTCAAGATTTTCCCCAGAGAAAAATGTTGTTTGTGTTAAATCAAAATGAGGCTACTCACAAAAAATTCAATATATTCACAAATCAAAAATAATTTGTTATAGAGCTCCTGACTATATTATGTCTTTTCCACTCAAATACGTTAACACCAAATTTCAGCAAAATCAGTTCAGCCGTTTAAAAAGGTAACATCCAGATTCCAGACCGAGAAAAACACTTACGCGGCACTTTATTAAATGAATGATTTTTTTTCTAAAGTTAAAAAGTTAATTGTCGTAGTAAGGTAAACAAAGGTCAAATTCTATATTATGTTTCAAAACTCATGTTCGCTTTTTAATTGAGAATCTAACGTTGGTAACACCTCAGGGCATACACCTGTACGCTGAGGCAATGAATCATGAACCTTAACATCATAAAAATAAGATTGATAAATATGTGAACTGTCGACAACCATATAAGTTCAAAAGTTGCAGTGAATTATGAACGTTAATGCATTAAACATAAGGTTCATAATGTCAGCTGTCTTCGATCATATGAGTTGAACAGTTGCTTGCCTTGCACCGTTTCCGCCTTTGAGATCACTTCCTAGCGCCCACTTCCGTTGTATATTAGATCCCATATATCACGATTCTTTGTCGGCTTTAATCACGAACATCATTATCATTATCTTTGTGATGGTCAATCAATGACAAATATTCACATACAGCATATTAACCCATATGCAAGAACTATCACCATCAACATTTTTTATTCTTTATATACACCTAGCTTATAAAAACTCTGATTTGCCCCCCCCTGGCCCAGAACCTGGGTAATTTGCCCCCCCCCCTGGTCCAGAACCTGGGTAATTTGCCCCCCCCCCCCCCCTGGCTCAGAACCTGGGTACGCCCATGACCATCAACATAAGTACCTACTATATACTGTACTCGGCGAAACATGGCGGTAGCGGTCATTGACTCCCTGTCAAAAACTTGTCATTTTCTATACAAAGGCTCGATTGACAACATCTGACACTTCATTGTCAATCGCGGTTTATATAGAAAATGACAAGTCAATGACCGCTACCGCCATGTGTCGCCGAGTACAGTATATAATTTATGATCATGATTCATCATCGTTTTGACATCCATACTTCCATATCCTTATTTCCATCCTAATATCCTAAGTTTTATACTTACTTTCACTTTTATAGTGAAAGTGTGTCTGTCTGTCTGATAAGTCTGTCTGTCTGTTTGTTACCATTTTACTCCCAAACCACTGAACCGATTTTCTGAATGTTGGCATAGAGACTTTAAGTCGTCAAGAGTTGCGGTCGTCATCTAGTAAGGTACCCACTTACCTTTATATTTTTGTCCTACTATTTTTCAGAAGACTGCACATTGTAAAAGTGGACTAGATGATGATGATGATGATGAACTATTGCAATTAATAATTGAACGTGGTGTATCGGTTTTCTTCACTTTTCCCAATACTAATTGAAAGCATTGAAAATTGATAAGGTAATACCAATCAACCTTGATCTCAAGTCAGCTGTTACTCAGTTTAATGACATTTTATCTTAACGATTTAAAATTTAAAACAAGTCATTGAGTGAAACCACTTTTACATGACCCTCGGAAATAATCATTTTTCTATGGAAATACTTAGACCTTTGCATCCGTTGTGGATGATTTATACTATATCTTCTGAGCTAGTAACCACTTTTCAAATACTGTGGAGAATTCAAATGTCCGTATGGTTGCCCAAGCACATACGGTACTCTCACAACATAGTCGGCCTAGTCCAGAAGAATAACCAGGTCAATACGTCTGGGACTATACAAAACTATACTAGTCTCATTGGTACACGCGTCCACCCGGAATCGAACCTGCACCCTCTCGAGTGTAGTCTGTCTACCCACTAGGCAACTGACATCTCATGATGATGATGATGACGATACGAATCGCTAACGCAACAGTTTTATAATGGCGATGCGCCCTCATATACATGACTAGAATTAGGGTCACCTGTAATCACATTACTGATTCTCATTCGTTACATCTACTGAATTGTATTATCTCAGTACTATGTAGTTGACGCCTGTAACTCTGTTGCGCCAAAATTCATTTATCACATGGAAACCGTACATTTTCCGGGAGACAAAAGTATCCTATATCCTTTCCCGAGACTCAAAGTATCTCGATGACGATGATGATGGATTTGAAGGGGTAACAGACAGACACACACACTTTCGCGTTTACAATTAACAATATTATTAACATGGATTTAGTACCCTGTCCCTGCAACTTTAATCCCACTTTGATATAACTTGGATATAGTCCGAATACAACAACGATATACCATAACATTAGTAATGGTAACCACCCTGATCCGTTCAGTAGTTTTCGCGTACCAGCAACAAACAATCATTCTCATTTCTCACTAGTATTATTCGTAGTTTGTTGACATTCCTAGGGCGCGTAGGCGTTTTAATATCTTCGTACAAAATGTTTAATCTGAATAACTTGATATTTCGCTGTGTGGGCGTTTGTACATTGAATAGGATAATTGAAAAGGTTTCAGACATTAGAATCTTATTTTATAGTATTTTTCTTACTTTTTGTTGCTTTAATTTCGATACGATCTTAGTGGGTGAGGTAAAATTAACTATACATAATATTTTTATAAAAATATGATCAACTATTCGTGTACTCTGTAGATGACATGTAGATGCAATGGGGACTGTAGATTTTTTCCCTGATTAAAAAATTTATATGTTTATACCAGGACTCAAAAGTATTAATTAAATAAATTCGGTTCAGTGGTTTGGACGTGAAGACGTAACAGACAGACAGAGAGGTATTTTTAATAACTATTGTTATGGATTAATAAAAATTAATAAAAATATCCGTACTTATTTGAATAGTACAACATGTTTTATCATGTAGAAATAATAATGAAAATAGGAAACTTATTATTGATTGAGGCTGTCATCATTTTCTCGTTTCAAATGTTATTTTCCTTCATTATCTTTAATTATTCTGTAGAAATCCCTCGTTTCTCCCTTGGAAGTGGTTAACCATGTCTTAGGCCTGTCACAGTAGCTGGGAAAGTCGCAATCTTCTGGTTTAACATCTACTTTGTCAGTAATTTGCTCAGTCATTGATTCAGTAGTAGTAGTAGCCACGTCTTTTGCTATTGAAGATGTATTTTGTTTTTCTGTTGTAGTAGATGCCATAGCAGTCATATTTTTGTCTTTTATGGTCGTATTATTTTCATTGAAAGTTTTGTCTGTTACATTTCCAGTAGTTGCTGTATTTGATACATTTTTCTTAGTAGAAATTGGAACTGAAGTAGAAGTTACTAAAGTTGTATTACTTGCAACAGTTACATTTTTGTCTACATTACTGTTTTCGTTTTTTGTTACATTGTTTGGAATCATAGTTGTGTTTTGAAATTGAGAATTATTTTTTTTAGTTGTGTTACTTGCAACAGTTCTATTTTTGTCTACGTTACTTTTTTCTTCATTTGCTACATTTGGATAAACTGTTGTAACATCTAATGTTTGAGTGTTATTTTTTTCTGTTACCGTTTCTAAAGTTAAATTATTTTCCTTTGTACATGTTGTGATATTTGATACTGTCGATAGAGAAAATGCTTCTTCTGTTGTATTTTTAGTTGTTATAGCTTCTGCAAATGTAGTCATTTTGATTGTGGTAGTATTGATACTAGTAGTAGTGGTGGTAGTAAGGATGGTACCATTCATATTATATTGTTTGCTATCGCATAGATCGTAGTTACCATCTGACATATTTTGATTGCAATGATTAATTCCAGAAGTATAAAATTCTGAAAAACAAATATCGTTTATGATTTTTTCATCCTCTACCATAATCATCGAATAAATGTTAAAAATTATAACTAAAATTACCTGCTTTGCTGTCGCAATTATATTCGTATAAATCGCACTCATCCAAAAACATTCTGTTGCAGTTTTTGTTCTTGTCAAAGCCACATAAAGGTATACCACTGTGGTTGCACGTCATAGCCATTATGCAGTGATTTGGTGGCTTGAATAAAAAAAATGTCAAATTATAGTCTGTTAAGAAAGTAAAGAAATTAAAAAGTGGCAACATCGTAGTGTCATCCCTTTCAAATCAATCTAAGAAAAAAGGGATGACACTACGATGTTACCACTTTTTAATTTCTTTAGTTTCTTGACGGACTATACCTGGTCTGGTTTCAGATACTATTTTTTTTGGCCTTACCGGTACATAGTGCTCCTGAGTAAGCTTCCAAATCATAAATATTACTGAAAGTTATACAAATTATTTACAAATTTCTAAACTATGCGTACAAAATCTTATCTGCATAATTATTGAGTACCACAGCAAACAATTATTTTCGCGATGTTTCACTATACTCACCGTATAAGAGTAATTGTCGCTCTACCATCTTCTTCTCATAATAATAAAATTATTATTGGTTATAATTTGAACAACAAATCATAAACTAATTAAAAATCCCCCAGTGTTTAATTTCATTTCAAGTTTATAGCATTTTTATTGCAAGTAATATTTTCTCGACTATATATTTTGAACGTAGACCTAGAAGAACGAATATAATACGATGGTGTTTTCACTCTAGACGGCAACACCAGTGTCCAGTACACAGTAAACAAAAAGTTTTGTTCGACGTTTGACAACGTCAATATTCTGTTATGCCCATAAAGTTAATATACCTAGCGGAATAGAGAAACAAAGGCCTGAGCAAGAGAGATGTCACTATCAGTAACACTGCGTGGTAAAAAGAGACGTGTGATACATGATAGCAGCACTCTTTTTTTGACGTCCAGTCGGCACGTGCCGCACGTTGACAATTTAATCTCATAGAATTCATGTTCAATCATGCTTGTGTAAGTATATACGTACACATACTTTTCACTCATATGAAAATCAATTTCGGTTTCGTTTGACAGCTCGAGATTGTTGCTCTATTCCGCTAGGTATATTAACTTTATGGTTATGCCCTGTGCAACATGTCGGATTATTTACTGTGTGTGCTAGTAACGCTCACAGCTGCTCTGGCCTTTTGTAACATTTCTTATTCCCATTACTTTTACCAACGACAGTATTTATTATGTTAAATCCTTACTTAATATTATAAATGCGAAAGTGTGTCGGTCTGTCTATCTGTCTGTTACCTAAACCACCAACCCGATTACGGTGAAATTTGGTATTTAAGTAACGGAAAAGAAAGGATAGTGTATAATAATAGAGATAATTAATATTTTCTTGTTTAGATTATGTTTTGTTTGTAATATGCACTTAAAAAAACAAATGTTTAATTCTCAATGAAATCAGAATCTTTCGAAACTTTGCCTTTCGCTTTTCGTCTTTCGATAAACCCCTTTACTATCTTCATAACCTTTTTCCCATTAACTTCTATCTCTTCCTTTTTGAGTATAACAGTTCGCATAGTAGCTGAAGATTCTTTGTTTCTTCTGTTTCTGGGTTGTGGTGTGTATCTTCTTAATCCTTTCATCATGTGCTTTGGAAGGTTCACTCCTGGGGTTCTAAAGGTGGTGGTAAAGGGCTTATGTCTTCGCCGTTCAGGGCATTTTGGACACTCAACAGGTGGGCATTCGCTTGTGGAGGGAGGAATGTTAAAACAGTCCGAGTAGTTTATCATGACGTAGTCTGAAAATAGTAATAAAATTCAATAATACGATACGACAAAGGAATATAAGGAAAGAGTAGCGAAAGTGAGGCGAGGAAGGGAGCAAAAGAGGAAGCAGAAACGGGAGCGGAAGTGGGAGCGAAAGCGGAAACAGAAGCATAAATTGGAGCGGAAGGTACTGCTAAAGAGGAATCAGAAACAGAAACGGGAGCGAAAAATACAGCGAAAGAGGAAACAGAAGCAGAAACGGGAGCGGAAGGTACAGAGAAAGAGGAAACAGAAGCAGAAACGGGAGCGGAAGGTACAGAGAAAGAGGAAACAGAAGCAGAAACGGGAGCGAATGCGAGAACGGTAGAATTCCTATGCTATTGTTACCTCTAACATTGTCGCAGTTGAACTCATACATGTCACACTCGTCGACGAAGAGTCATCTCCTGAAGATGTTGTCCGGACTGTCGGAGCCGCATTCCGGGATCCAGGTGTGGTTGCAGATGTCTGCCAGGAGACACCAATGTAGTGGCTGAGAAATAAAGTCTTTTGTGGGTTCCATGTCCAAAAGATATAAGCTGAGTCTCTTAGAAACACGTGAAACCAACAATATAAGTACACGTATATAAAGTACACCACATTAACATTGGTACCAAAAACTGGCCACTATGCAGAGTTTCTAAGAGTGTCCAAATGTGTGTACAGTACTTATATATCATAAGCCGGGTACTTTTTTACCTTACAGTCTACAACTCTACACCATTAAATTTGTAATTCATACTTCCATACTAATATTATTGTACATGCAAAAGTGTGTATGTCTGTTACATTTTCACGCTCAAACGCTAAATCGATTTTGCTGACATTTAGTATGCAGAAGAGCCGGGAAAGGACATAGGCTTTTTATTCTGGGTTAATGAACGGTTTGCGCGCGATAAACTAAGAGCCAGTCCACACGGCGCGTTGCGTCGTCGCAACGCAAATATTTTGACGCATAGCCGACCACACGGGCGCTGCGAAAACGCAACGTTATTAAGGAGTCACGTCAACACCCCCTCCAGCTTCGTATCGGGGGCTGCTGTCCGTCATATGTGCGTTGCGACGACGCAGCGCGCCGTGGGAACACCTTGGTTATTTGTATGCAATACAACGCAACGGCAGCGCTGCGTCGTCGCAACGCTGACGCAACGCGCCGTGTGGACTGGCTCTAATTTTGAAGCAACATAGTTTCACACGTCATTAACTAAAGACGTTTTTAACAGTTTTTTCATTTGACTTGGAAAACTCTAAGCTTTTCCTAAAGGATGTTTAGAAGTGGGACGATAAATTAATCACCCAAGTACTCTCGAGAACTTTTTTTTTATGAAATAAGGGGGCAAACGAGCAAACGGGTCACCTGATGGAAAGTAACTTCCGTCGCCCATGGACACTCGCAGCATCAGAAGAGCTGCAGGTGCGTTGCCGGCCTTTTAAGAGGGAATAGGGTAATAGGGGAGGGTAGGGATGGGAAGGGAAGGGAATAGGGGAGGGTAGGAAAGGAAATAGGGTAGGGGATTGGACCTCCGGTAAACTCACTCGGCGAAAGCGCAAGTGCTGTTTCACGTCGGTTTTCTGTGAGAACGTGGTATTTATCCGGTCGAGCCGGCACATTCATGCCGAAGCATGGCTCTCCCACGTATGAAAAGAATATTCTCAGAACAACATTTAATAAACAAAATCTAACCTTTAGTAGGTATCACGTTTAATTTGTTAAAATTAAAACACGTAGAAAGTAAAAATATCTTTGACCTTTTATCTGTTGAATAAACACGACCTACGCAGAATAACTTATATAGCTAGATGTTTAAAAAATATTTTTTTATTCAAATAGGTATAATTAGTACAGGCGCGGACGCAGCCTGAAATTTTGAGGGGGGCTCTCACTCGCTAGTCACTACACTATTTTTTTTTATCTGCGCCCTCGGACGGTTCTGGGTTGACAGCTGTCTAAGGTCGGACGCAGTGGTGGTTAGGGCATAGCTAGAAATTTTCTTTTATTATTTGGCAAGATTTTGAGATTTTTCAATTTGACTGTGGCCGGGTCGCGTTGCGGCCAGGTGCGCGCGGTCTATGGCGGTTACATACTAAGGTATCTATTTCGGTGGCCACCGCGACCTGGCCGCTAGTGCGCGCCCGGGCTTAGAATAAACTGTAATGAGAACAAAATTGTGAACTGAAAATTCTTGATTCAAAAATTGACAACACAAATAGTGCCCTCATTCATAGTAAGAACTTTAATGAACAAAGTAAAAGAAATTTAAAAGTCTCGAGCAAGAAAGAATTGTAGAGCTCTCCAAAGTTAAGGGCAGTCTTGAGTTCTTGACACATTTAGTTTTCTTATCTCGCTTTTTATTTACCGAAATATTTTCGACATTTTTATATGGGACGAAACTTATCTTAGAGTTATCTTAGTAAAATTATTTAAAGTGAAATTTTCTTCAAGATTAAACGAGCAATAATTGCGGCAATAATTGCTCGGCGACACGATGGACCGATCTGAAGCAATTACTGGAGCAATATGGAGCAATTTCAATAAATTGCGGCAATTATTTCGGTGATATTGCTCCAGATATTTCATATCGCTCAACGCAGATACGAATTGACGTATATCCGATGGGCTTGGAAATTCCAGGCAATTGTATTGCGCAATATTGCTGCTTGTTGCTGCTTGTTGCCGCAAATTGCTTGATGTAGTCGTGACGTCATAGTTGACGAGAATTGACTGGAAGCAATTTTAGTTGCCCGTATAAGCGTACCTTAAGGAGTACAAAAAAATGTGTGTGGATTACTTATGTACTTTACACCAAAAAATAACAGTTAACTTCTAGATAAGCAATATATGTCTAGATTTTTTTTGTAGTTACTCTGATATTTTGTAAAACAACAGAAAAGCTGGTGATGATAATTATTAATCGTCAGTTTATCACATTGGCATTTATTTATCGGAAACCGCATCAAAATCTGTCCATGAATCGAGCAACTACATTCCACAGACATGACAAATCCATCTGTCTGACTGTCCTCATCATGCCCAAACCGTTGAACCGATTTTACTGACATTTGGTATGGAGATACTTTGAGTCCCGGGAAAGGACATACTTTAGATGAACTAATTTTAGAGCAACTGAGTTGCGAGCGTCGTCTAGTACTAAAATAAATCAAACACCTAAAACACCCTTCTTTAAGATTTAAAAAAATGTCTAGAATTTTATTGGCGGTGCACTTTTAAACTTGCAAAAAGTCAATATTTCTTATAACTTTCAAAGAATCTTAATTAACACTGAAAGTTTTCTTTTATATAAATCATTACATAAACTTCCGTTGAGTTTTATTTACACTGCGATAGCCATACTCAGTGAAGAAAACAGAAAACTTTAAAAGAAGTTATATTAACTAGCTAGGTGCAAAAACGCGTAAGTAATTAGATTAACGGACTCGCGCACGAAGAGTTCCGTACCATTATAGAGCAAAATTAGGCCATATTTTGTGTTTTTTGTATGGGAGCCCCTCTTATTTTTTATTAAATATTATTATCAAATATTAAAGTACACATAAAACTAAGGATTGTGTGAAAAATTCAAGTACCTACCACAACAAACGTGATCTTTTGGCCTTTTTTGCTCCATATCAATAAAATTATTGATATGGAACATAAAAGGCCAAAAAGATCACGTTTGTTGTATTGAGGGATATAGAGCCCCCCTTAAATATTAATTTTATTTTGTTTTCAGTATTTGTTGTCATAGCGGCAACATATATACTTATACACAATTTGTGAAAATTTCAACTCTCTAGCTATTACCGTTCTTGAGTGCCGTTCGTATGCCTGGAGACATACAGACAGACAGACGGACAGACAACGAAGTCTTAGTTATTACTAACGGGTCCCGTTTTTACCCTTTGGGTACGGAACCCTAAAAAATGCTGTTGTCAACTATCCCACTTAACCCATCAATCCCCAAGTGGCACCCGGCTGCCGCATAACAATTGAAAATCTATTGTGTCTGCGATACCCACGATGATGGTGCTACGGGCCTGTTTCACCACTTCCTGATAAGTGCTGGCTATCCACAACTTATCTGACAGACACTGTCTGTCACATAAGTTGTGGATAGCCCATGGAAGTTCCCCAATATTTTGGGTTCCTCAACCGTTACCGCATCCTCATAAATAAAAAAAAATCCTCTTCCGCTATCGCTTCCTCAAAATTTAAGAGGAATTTATGAGGAACTACATTGCACATGCGCGTCGCGTACGGCGTATCCAATCATGGCAACGCACACGCCAGAGCGCGAAAATTGTATCATTCACTCATCTTTTTTTTGTGTGCGTGTGTTGTGTATGTTACTGAACTCCTCCTTAACTGCCAGACCGATTTTGATGATTCTTTATTGTGTGTGTTTTAAGAATGATTTTGATTCATAGTTTGGTCCACTGGAAAATGCCCTGCTGGAACGCGCGGCGCTCCAACGGCGCTGCCGAAAAGCTTAACGATAAAACCAGCCATTATTTTTGTGTGATGTATAATGTACCTAGTTATGTACCAACAGACAGGACAAATGCTTTTGGGTTGGGTCCGCTACTATTTATAATTTTCTATCATGCTATTCCTCATCCGCTTCCTCATCCGCATCCTCTTCCTCAAAAAATGTTGAGGAAGCGATAGCGGAAGAGGATTTTTTTTGTTTTTATATATGAGCGGTAACGGTTGAGGAACCCAAAATATTGCGAAACTTCCACATTATGAGGAAGCGGAAGAGGAATCCTCAGCAACCCTATTTCCTGATAAGTGCCAGATGGGCTATCCACAACTTATGTGACGGACAGAGTATGGAATATCTGTCAGATAAGTTGTAGATAGCCGGCACTTATCAGGAAGTGATGAAACAGCCCCTAATTCTTGCTAATAAAACATCAACACTGTGTTTACAGACATATCGACGGTGGAAAGACAAAAGTTACCAAGTGACACTATAGGCGTCAAAATGAGTTTTTTATAATATAAGCTGTCCCGGCAAACGTTTCTTTGCCATATAAAGTATTTCGCCCGTATTAATTATTTAAGATTATGTCCTAGTATGGTCCTAGTCTGTCAAGCTACTTCTGTAACGTGTCAGACGTTCTACACAGTTAAAATATTTGTTAAACAGGGAACTTAGACGAATAGCATATATTTTAGCTAGTTATGGGTATCCAAGACAGATTTAGCTTGTCCCTCATATCAAAGGGTTTTCGTGGTTGGTACTTGGTTGCCACTGTTGATTCTGGCGACACAGGAGTTGCAGTGGTGGGAATGTGTGGTGGGCTTTTGCCCGTTAAAGAAAATATTTAGCTAGTTCCGATAGCGAAGTTAGATATCATAAATATTACGCCTCAATTATCATGGCGCTTGCAAAAAAAATAAATACTTACCCAGACAAAATGCTGAATCGAACGATACGGGATGCAGACAACTAAAATATTTAAAACGAATTATTAGAGCTTCTCTGCACAAATGGGCCACACCTAAAAATGGACTGTATGCTAACTTATTGATGAAAATATTTTATATTTACAACGTGAATACCATGTCTACTTGTCTTGGTCTAGCATATTGGAAACGTCAAAGACAAAGGAACTCGAATAGTTATACGCTGCATAAATTGTTATTAGTAAATGGATAAAATAGTAGGTAAAATATAATCTACAATATGACGTCCGGTCCGCTCCGTAGCACACTGACAAATAGACACACTTTCACGCTGATGATGGTATAGAATTTGCTTGCTTTTAATAATAAAAATCTTTAAATTTAAAAAATATAAACTCACCGAGCAGTAGAAAACAATATTTCATTGTAAAATCGATACATTATTTTTAGAGTTGTAAAGTTGGCCAATGTATAGCAATTTCTATTTTAGAACTTTTCCAATAGTTGGCTTATCTTAGATGTATGTGGTAGATTCAATGCACAATTTTTATACCTACTTTTTTAAGGAAACACAACGACACATAATATTATAGTAGTATGTTTTACACGTGTATCAATTTATTATTATAAAGAGTAGGGACTTTTATGTTACTCTGATTTTTCCCTATTGCAGAGCATAGAATTCGTGAAATATAGAGCGGGCACGCACAAAAAAAATTGGCTTTTAGTAACAAACAAAAAAAACTTCCTGTATAAAACATAGGGACTTAGCCAATACGTTTTCTTTATTGCTTCTTTGTAAAATCTCCGATCAAAAATGTATAGAATTGTCAATTAAAGCGTTCGATAAAATGAAGTCGACATTCGACTCATATCCTAACATTATGTCATATCAACTCCATACATTTTGATCCATCGTTTCTATAAAGAAACGATAAAAAACACGTGTTAACTATAGGAGGATAATATAATACAGGAGTATTTGTTGAAACAAACACACAGATGTAATTTAATATATTGTATGAATTCATCTAATACTTATATAAAAATAAGTCGGGTTTTCCTTCCTGACGCTATAACTCCAGAACGCATGAACAGATTTCCACGGTTTTGCATTCGTTGGAAAGGTCTCGGGCTTCGTGAGGTCTATAGAAAAAATCAGAAAAAACTTCAAGAGAAAAGCAGGAAAACAGGAAAAACCATTTTACGGCAAAACAATGTTTGCCGGGACAGCTAGTTTTGTATATTTAAGGGTTGCTTACCCCCAAAAACGAAACATTTTAAGTGTGCCTTTAATGTCTGGCTGACGGATTATATTTTGTATTTCTCACAATGAGTTTCTAATAGTAACATAGAATATCATTGATTTCTCATATCAACAACAATTTTATTATATTGTATCATTACATTATTTATTCATACTCAAATAAAATTGGAACCTCGTGTATCATTTCCGAAGTATACTTTTTTTTTATCTAGTTTGGGCCGTCAATGGACTATTCGCCCATATCCTTTTTTGCTCTCTTTGTATATAGGTTTTTCGAGTCCATCACGCCATGGACTTTGTTTTCTTTTTAATATATTAATTTTATATTAAATTATATTATATACTGTCCCGGCAAACGTTTCTTTGCCATATAAAGTGTTTCGCCCGTATTATATTTTTATTGAAGTGACTAAATAAGTATGTGACCATGGCAACGTCCATCGCTATCCCGTCGCACAAACAATGGTCGCCGTCAGTCTCGAGTTGTAATACTTTACTATTATTTATTCAACAAATGCACTTATCAATATAAAAAGTACCCAGTAGCCGATTCTCAGACCCACTGAATATGCATATAAAAGGTTAAAATCAGTAAAGCCGTTTCGGATGAGTACGCTATCTAACATTGTGACACGAAAATTTTAAATATTAGAAGAAGATATTATATTTCGAAGTATTATTGAAAAAGAGAATTTTTCATTTCACTTATAAAGTCGCGGCTAAATTATTGTTACAAAAGCAAACTGTTTAATTACCCCTTTACAAATAAGCAAGTCAGTCTGACTGTCTGTCTGTTACCTGTTCACGTCTAAACCACTGAATCGATTTTGCTGATATTTTGCCTTGAGTCCCAGGAAAGGGGTAAGGACATAGGATATGCGTTGCGGGCTCTCTTATAACTTTATCCAGGGTCTGTTTGTCCTCGTCTGGCGCGTTAGAAAAGGCATACGACAGACCAACACAGCGAACAGTTGATAGTTATTCGCTGTGTTATTTATTGCTATTTGACTTTAAAAAAAAATCTCAAAATTAAAGCCTTTAAAAAATTCCAGGTGTCCGTAACCTTTTCTCAGAGATACATGTTTTTGCCGACATTAACACTAATAAGAGTGGGATTGTCGCCAACGCAAATTCATATATTACGTAACGCCCACCCCAGAATTGATTTTTGTGGCGGCACCCGCTTTCCGCGCATGCGTCGATCATATATGCACACAGCTTAACACTCACACATACGCACTTTTGACCTATTGATTTTTAACTTTGTAGCCTTGTATTAGAGTTTATTTTCATGTAGCAGTAACTTCGGTATTTTTAGACCGTACGTATCTATTGAGGGACAACACAGGCGCCCTCTCGCCATTCAAACTAGGCTCTGTCACGGCAGCTTTTCATTTCTGCCTGTATTTTCTTAAATATCACATACTATACGCTTTCGGGGCTATTTTTATGTACGGTGAGCTTCGGAGTTATTTTTTGAAGTTTTTGACGAGTTTCCTGAGCCCTCTGGACTTCCATTCATGGACGCTTTCATAGTGTGAACGTGTAGGGGTAAAAGTGAATGAACGTTCTGTGAATAGTTCTAGAAGAGACTTGTGACAGCAGAAATGTGAGTAACCGGGTTATAATATAGCATTATTTAGCACTGTTTATTGTAAGTGTATTAAAGTTAAGAAATTGATAGCGGTTTTCAGTAATTTCCACCAATGGCCGATTTCATATGACAGGTCAAACGGGTCACATGACACGAGACGTGACTTATATTTAAATGTATTTGTCTGTCTGCCTTTACGCTTAAGCGACTGAACGTATGAAGCTTGGTATGTAAATAACATTGATCAAAACAAGATAACATAAAGAATTAAAATTTTATGTTTAAGTATTTTACGGCTGTCGTGCGAGAAAGTATTTTTTTTTACTTCAAACAATATGATGAAAAATTTGTTAGAACTTCAAATTATCAAAATCGTTTCAGTGGCTTAAGCTTAAGAGCTGACAGACAGACAGACACGTAATAACTAAGTATGTATTATATTTCTTTATCTTAAAATAATATACATTATTTTTACTATATTTTTAACCTCTTAAGTAGCTTAGTTCTGAATAACCTCCTTTTTTTAAGTCACTTAAAAAAGGTTCAAAATCAATGACTACAATATATTTATCATTAAGTTCCTTATAATATAATTATTGTAAAGAATAATTATTTATTAATAAATAATAATATTAAATTATTAATTAATAATATGCGACATAAAGTCACATACTGAAAATGATTCAGTAAATTGCAAGCGAATTTAGTACCTGCTATTTTACTTGTCTAGAAATATAATTTCATATATTTATGTTTATTCCACCATTTCGGCCTTATCTGATTTTATTTAATTGAGGTACTCGCTTTATCGGGCACTATTAAAATTTTAAACTCCTCTTGTGTTGAGAGTATAAAAGAGGCAAGATTAGGTAGGAGAGTTGCCAATATAGAGAAAAGAAGCTATCGCGACTTGACGACCTCTGTGGCTCAATTGGTTGAGTGTATGGCAGCTCAAGCCAACAAAAAGTTTTCAATGTTCCCGGGTCTGGATGTGTATTAAATATGTGTATGAATTATGAATATGATAAAAATCTTAAATACAGGGTGTAACAAAAATAAGTGATAATACTAAAGTATTATCACTTATTTTTGTTACACCCTGTATTTAAGATTTAATTTAAGACCCTAAAGGGTGTGTATGTGTTCCTTGTAGAGAGTTCACTGTGAAAGTAGCAGCGCTGAAAGACCAAAAAATTTTTTCACTTTTGTATGGGAAAACTCGTGACGCTCGGGCCCTTGCCCATACAAAAGTGAAAAAAAAATTCGTCTTTCAGAGCCGCTACTTTCACAGTGAACTCTCTACAAGGAACATGTACACACCCTAAAATATTATCACTTATTTTTGTTACACACTGTATATGTATAGTACAAAAGTATTAAATATATTTCCGTTGTCTGGTACCTGTAAGACAAGTCATTCGGGTACTTAGCACGGGGCCCGAGCATAAAGTTAATATACGAGTACCTAGCGGAATAGAGCAACAATCTCGAGCTGTCAAACGAAACCGAAATTGGTTTTCATCTGTGTGAAAAATATGTGTACGTATACACTTACACAAGCATGATTGAACATGAAATCTATGAGATTAAATTGTCAACGTGCGGCACGTGCCGACTGGACGTCAAAAAAAGAGTGCTGCTGTCATGTATCACACGTCTCTTTTTACCACGCAGTGTTACTGATGGTGACATCTCTCGGGCCTTTGTTTCTCTATTCCGCTAGGTATATTAAGAGGATTCCACACCGCCCTTTTTTCCATACAAACGTTGTCCCCTGTTTCCTCCCTGGATAATGCTAGTAGAGTTATAATTTTTTTCCTGAATATCTACGGCCACTAATACAATGTCCCTATGTTTTCTTTTTTTTTCATAATTTAATTATTAAATAAGATATGAACGTTCAAAAACCCAAAAAAATGGCCAGATTTTCCACTGTGTTCAAACGTCCAGAAAACAGATTTGGCTAGATTATACAAAAAAAGCAAAACATAGGAACACAGATCAAGCCTTTTTTTAATCTTTAATGAAAAAAGTACTTAAATCGGTTAAGTTTTGGAGAAGGAATCAGGGGACAACGAATCGTTGATTTTCTGGATTTTCTGCAGTTGTCTCTATCGCGTTCTGCGGTATAGGCTTGAGGTAAGGGAGACAGCTATAGATATTACATGTACTTTTTTTTCATTTCTCTAGCCCCTGTTGTATCCTCTTAACTTTATGGGCCAGACTGACGTTATGTGAAGCGTCCATGGATATTATTATTACTATTATCGCTTACCAATAGTTCTGTGGTTTTCTAGTTCATTCCACAAAGAGAATATTTACTTACCCGTTCTTAAATGAAGACAATAGGCATGATGACTATTTTTTTTTTCTTATCGGTAATTGAAAGACACATAAACAATAGAAACATCGTTGAAGGAATGACTCTGATAGCTTAAAAATTCACCAAGATATGATAATTCAAATATCTCATAAAAAAGACCTGTCCGAAACGCTCCATACAAAGTGCTACGAAAGTATGACGTCAGTCTTTCGTAGTTTGTACGCATCGGGAGACAACTTTGTTCGACAGGTATATTAAGTATTGCGTTTATGAAAGTGGTTTCATAACAAAAGTTGCTTTTAATTGCATAAGTTATCGAATTGTATACAAATATTAAGAAATTTAATTGAAAAAAAATTAGACTTGAATATCCAACTTTGAAGGCGCATAACAAAAAAAATACAAATGCTATTAAGCTGAAACTTTGGGAACACTTATTTTTTACCGTGATTTCTTTATTTTATTAACAAAATTAGCTAATCTTTGACTTTGTCATCATCCCTATTAGTTTGTATTTAATCCGAGTTGTATGGTTTCGTATTCACCCCTTTACCTACTTGTTAATTAATGACGTGAGTGGAAGATCCAGATAACTTACATTTTATAACATAAGGACAATTACGCATTCTTATCTTATAATTTAAACAAATCATTATAATAATATCATTTTAAAAATATCCATTTTTAGGGTTCCGTATTCAACAAAGAACCCTTATAGTTTCGGTCTGTCCGTCCGTCTGTCCGTCTGTCTGTCTGTCCGCGGTTTTTCTCAGAGACTAAAGAACCTACAAAGCTGTGATTTGGCATGAATGCACACATTGGTGATGCCGACAAAACGGTACACGAAATCTTAAAAAAATATTTTTTATGGTACCTTCCCTACACATCAAGCAGGGATCAATTTTTTTTCGCGTCCATCCCATCGTGTGGGGTGTCGTTAGATAGGATTTAAAAAAAAATTAGTATTCATAAGATCATTTTCCGATTTAGGGATCCGTTTGTGAAATATAAAGTTTTAAAGTGGAAAAAATCGTTAGAGTCATGTGTCCCTGCTATGTTCAAATATACTGAATTTAAAAGGAAAACTATCACGGCTAAGAAGACTTCATAAGTTATTGAGTAATAGTCGATCAACTAAAAAAAATGTATTCGGCGAATTATAAGGGATCTTTTCGTTCAAATTTATTTGAAAGTAACTGAGATGATGTTGTCAGTAGTATAAAACACGTTATAAATGTACATTCATTGACCATACAAAAATTAAAAAAAAAAATGCGATACTACGGAACTCTATATTGCGCGTGGCCCGACACGCACTTGGCCGGGTTTTTTTTTTATTTCAAGTAATCTTCTCGGGCCTACAGCCTCAATTTATGCAAAAAACCGGCAAGTTTTTATTGTTACTTACCTGTTTCTTGCAATCATGTCTTCAGACCGAATTAAAAAAACTACATGAAATAAATCATTTGTATTAAGTTGTAAAACCAAAATAAAAACATCCATCGAAGGTGTATTTATGTTTAATCTGTATCTTGTCAAGCTTAAACCGCTGATCTGATTTTGATGAAACTCGCTGTTGAGAAAATTGGGGCTCAGGAAAAACTAATATTATAATAGTTTTTACAATTGCTTTGTTGTGCGGTTTTCGCATAATAAATCGCATAATAATCTATGCAGACTAAGTTGATGGCATTGACGTGTAAAGTTTTGCCTCAAGTAAAAAAAAATCTAGTCTGACTCGCGCACAAAGGGTTGCGTAGAGAGCAAAAATAGGCAAATTTTTTGTTTTTGTTACGAAACTCCCCTTAATTATTTTAATGTTATTATTAATCAACAAAGTATAAATACAACTTGAATTGACGTGAGTATTTTGTGAATATAAATGAAGTGCCTACCTGTTGCCATTATTGATATCAAGCAAAAAGATTTAGAAAAATCGGAAAATCATACAGACAGACATCGAAGGCTCAGTAACAGGGTTTTTAGCTTTTGGGTACGGAACACTAAAAAGCATTTTTTAAGTATAACTATAAATACTCGTAAGTTCTCGAGGTAACAGTTTTCTCGGCTATGAAATCGGTCGCTTTAAAAGCATTCAGAACTTGAATTTTGCGATAATGGTTTAAAATATTGTATGAAAGCCCCAAATAATGGACGCCTTTTAAATATTTTCTGGAGAGTACAATATAATATTTAAAGTAAAAATAAGACAAATCAAAACAAAATAAAACATGAGAAAATGTGGTGCATTTCGAAATAAGTTATTTAAAATTGAACTTTATTTACTAAGAATGACTTATCTGTGTACATTGTACCTCAAAGTACGGACGTATAACATAGACAGACCACTAAAAAGTTGTATCATCCTGCCAGTATATATATTTTATATATACGTACAAAGAGCGTTAATAATTTACATAAGGTATAATAAGTAAAATAATCTTTAACCTAAAAAAATAAGAGCAACACACATCCATACAGCTAATGTCTAAACCGGAAAATTACTTAATTAATTACTAATTAGGTATATTAAATCGGTTCAGTGATTTAGGCGTGGAGAGGTAGCAGACAGACAGACACACCTTCGCATTTATAATATTAGTATGGATATTGGATACCTTATTCTTGATGATGATACACTATCAAGTGTTTCGCCTGCGTCGTCCTCTAGAGTCTAGTCTACTTAATCATGTTTGCCCTACTTGACGAGACAATTTCAACGCGCGTCATAGCCCACCCTATAGTTTCTTATTACACATACTGGGTATAGAGTTGATCTATTTCTAGACTAAGGGCCTATTTCAGCACTTCCTGATAAGTGATGAATAGGCTATCCTAATAAATAACTTATCTGACAGATGGAGTGTGGAGTATATGTCAGATAAGGACCTGTTTCACCACTGATAACTGTCGGATAGGCTATCCACAACTTATCTGACGGATACTCCATACATTATATGTCAAGTTAAGTTGTGTCTATCCGGCAGTTATCAGGAAATGGTTAAACAGCCCTAAGTTTGCTAAGTTTTCTGATATTTATCAAACATTGTTTCAAAAAATTTTGCAACAAAACTATCCTATGTCCTGTCTTGGTTCTCATTATTTTATACCAAACTTCATCTTAATCGGTTTGTGAAGAGGAAACGGACAGACAGACGGACACACTACCATTTATAATATTAGGTCTATAGTAAAAAGACGCATGACCTAAAGACATCTAATTTCGACATTGCATCCGTGGGCAGTTGTCGTATGCATTGGATATAATGCAAATTGTTATTTTCGTTTTAAGTAAAAAATGTATGCGATGTGGTAGTACTTTATTAATAAATAAATAGCCCCTAGACCATCAATTGTATTGTGCAATTCACGCTTCAATTTTATTTAACAGTTTATTTGACAATTAGATAAGGCGCGCGATGTTCAATTCAACCCTAGACGGTCAATATTACGTAATATGTGATATTGCGCCATAAAATTGCTCGTCTAGGGGCCCGCTAAGACACAATAAGAACATTTAAAAATGTGCATAAAAAATGTGAATTTGCTCATTCTGAGTGAAGTGCTTTTGTGTCAAATTGCGACCTGGCAGAGGCCCAGGAGAGGATTGGCCCAAATTTTCGAGTACCACCGGGCAAATGAGTTCACATAACAAAAAATAATTCACTATTACCTATTAACTCAATACCTGTACTGGGTGAGTCAAGATGAGTCTTTATCTTGACTCACTGTCTTTATGGAATCGCCGATTAAAATGTATGGAATTGACATAAGACGAGTCGAAGCTCAACGTCATTATAAACGAACACTTATGTTAATTCCATACATTTTTCGGCAATTTCACACTAATTTCGGAATGACTTCTATCTCATGTCTCTTATCAGACAATTGCAGGCTGATCACCTGATTGTCAGACAAGAAAAATTATCCATACTTCGGAGACCCATTGTTAAAGTTTGTCCTGCGCCTGATCTCTCGCCACCACTCGCCAGTCGTGTCGGTATCTGTCCCATTGGGTTATGAGAGTAAAGGAATAGAGTGCATTTATGTACTGCGCGCACACTTAGGCAGTATAAAATTACTCCTGAGTAATTTTATACTAAACTTGAAAATTTTTAGCTGTTTCAACGTGAGAATCAAAGCCCGTTAATAGAAACCGAACCAAAAAAAAACCTTCGAATTTTACTTATAAAGCAATTTATAACGTAAACTACAAAAATATATAAATCACCATAACTTATATTTTCTAAGGCATCGTGTAAGTCTGTAAGATGCTAATTGTAAGCAAATTACGGATGTCCGTCGCCAACACTTCCATTTCCACGGGAACATGTAAATTTTCTTCCCTTTTCTCGTAACGGCGAAAATCACGTTCATAATGTATTCCAGATTAAAAAGTTGAACGGTTTTTAGAGAGAGTTCAATATCTACCTGCCTTATTACTAATATAGAAAGCTATTTTAGGACGAAAATAAAAACCAACTTCAAAATTAAATACATGCAAATAGGCGGCTTTACTGCTGGAAGTAAAGCCGGCGACTTGTTGAGTTTCTATTAAAGTTAAGTAATAATTTAATCGTTAACGATCTTTACATACGGACGGCCTCGTGTCGGATAGATCTTTTCGATCGGTCGCTTATGAACTGTAAGGTAGTTTTAGGGAATGCATTTTTATTCGAATGCCCGGTAACATTAAAAAAGGTACTCAAAAATATACAATATACATACTTACGTTTGACTTACGTTTGTTTTGATGACGGCCAGCCATGGTTGTGTTATATAAGGCAAGCATGTTTTCTAAATGGCTGTTCCTATATTAGTTTCGATGCACTAATTATTTATAATTAATAAGTTAAGCAAACATTTGGCTTATGAAGCACGCAAAATTTGTTATTTTAATCGCAAATTAACATCGTGAGATTATGGATAGTAACAGTGATCGTATATAAAGAAAAGCCAGACTTTAGCTCTAATATCAAGCCATCATAATAAGGTCAACTTTAATTTAGTTCGTGATACTATGGGTATAAATATAGGGGCCGATTCACACTGGTATGGCAGTAATAAGAGAGTTTCAAGTGAAGTAAGCGCCGTGATGCTCACAGCCAATTGTGGTCGCTAAACTCCTAAAATGGCTAATGCTAAACCTATCGCTACTTGACTCTGTAAAAAAAAATAATAAAAGGTTCCAAATGAGTACTCACACGCTCTTTTTCAACCGACTTCAAAAAAGGAGATTTCGCAATTCGAATATAATTTTTTTATGTTTGTTCGCGGAAAACGTCGCCGTTTGTGAACCGATTTTGTTGTTTTCATTCGAAAGAGGATACTCCACAGGTGGTCCCATGATAAGGAACTGGTATTTGAAGAAGGTTTTTTTGTTGTTAAAATTATTTCGTCTGTTAAGTCCTAAGTCTATAATACCGCGTAATTCACTCTTTAGCTATTTTGAAATTTTGATGCCATTCGCTAGAAAATCGGAAGACACATCGAATATATGCCAATCAGTAACACGTATCGCTTAACAGAAACTCATAAAATAATTAAATAGTAAACCTGCTTTAGTATGATATTTGTACAAAAATATCTCTCTGCAAACATAACAACTTTTCAGGAGTAAAGTTGTTATTTTTGTCTTACGCGGTGTTAGAACTTAAAGGCCGATTTGTGTCATGTGAGCGCACCCTAACATGATGTGATGTCAGGGCGACGGAAGGAGGTCTGGCGCCGGGCGGCGACGACATGCCGGTGGGCGGGCCGAAGACGCCGCAGCAGATTGCCGCCCAGCGCCGCCTACAACAGACGCAGGCACAAGTCGATGAGGTGGGTGGTTTTTTTTAATATTTTATGTGGCAAAGGTTGGAAGAAGTAGCTTTTTTACGTCAAATTTTTAGTGGTAAAGGTCCGAAGATCAAATTTTTGGTAGCATTTTATGATAAGACGAAAATTTAAACGTGTTCTTTACTTTTTCACGCAAAACCTATTGAACTTTTGATCGAACTTATAATATAAGTAAATAGACTCTGGATTGACATATATCCCGAAAAAGTACAATATTCTCATGTCATAAAAATATTAAGCACTATTATGTACCAAGTATGAGTACTTAAGAACATACATACCAATTATGTTCTTAGGTCATACAAAACCTATTTCTAAATAATTTTCCGGTTCATAAAACCTACCTTCAAAGTTACTTTGTATGCATAATCGGAATTCGTTTCCAGGTAGTGGATATAATGAAAACCAACGTAGAGAAGGTGCTTGAGAGGGATCAAAAGCTGTCCGAGCTGGACGATAGAGCAGGTACGTGATACTTGTATATTGATATTTGCCCTAAGATGCTTAATAGTTAATACAGGTACGAGATACTATGTATGTTGCTTGCACTTAGCACAGGTGCGTTTTGATACTTGTATATTGGACGCTGTTAAGCATTCGTGTACTACTGAGAAGAGGTAACACTATTGTCTATTATGTACTGACTAGATAAGTTGCTTCATTCATGGCGGACTTATGTCAAACCCAGCCGACAGATCGTAATTCATAACCAATATTGAATTGAAATAATCCGACCAAATCAAGACCAAATGGCGTAGGTCGATCTGCCTGCGAACAAAGAGCGGCTCTGCAAGCCGCCGTTGGAGATGATATCTCGCTACCAGTGATCGTACGTGCGATGCTGAGCAGCGAAAATTCCTGGAGAGCCGTCGCGACATTTGCCGAGGAGGTGATGTCAGCGAAAGAGGAGTCAGAGCGTAGGCGCGAGGCGGTGTCACTCGACCCTCGGAGGAGGCCAAGGCGTAGGCAAAGGGTCAGACATGGCCCCGACGTCCCGACTTAACTGGGGAGCTCGAGGTGACGCCGTCGCCCAACATCACCGAGACCCCGAGTTGTCCGCGATGCGCTAAGTGTTCCGCGCATCGCGTCATAGTGACAGTGTGGGCCTAACAGCCATGCACTGAAGCCTTTAGAGGCATCCGCTGGCAGAGTCGCGGTTGTGTATTTCGCGTATCCCGTGGCTCTGCCTTAAGCGGAAGAGCAGGAACATCATTGGGGTTTTAGTGGGTATGCCCGGGCGTGGCCCTCCGCCCCCAGGGAGTCCCACATACCCCGGTAGCCCTCCCCAGACTGCCGGGGATGCGAAAAAAAAAAAAAAAGGTCGATAATCTGCCTATGAATCAATTTCTTCGATGGTACCTTACTAAGAAGACCGAGTCTTGCTAGGAGTTTTTAATAAAGTAATTAGAAATCCACCTTTGAAAATTTTTCTACCTAGTGGAAGAGCCATGCTTCGGCACGAATGGGTCGGCTCGACCGGAGAAATACCACGTTCTCACAGAAAACCGGCGTGAAACAGCGCTTGCGCTATTATAAATGATTTAATTAATAATAGCGCAAGTAAGTAATATATTGTTACGGTACATGGTATACGGACACGTGGTGCGCAAGTACATACTCGAACCTTCTAAAAAGGTCCAATGTTTGTTTACGTGTTTACCCTTTATTTGTTAGCGTGTTTGAATTTAGACCTTATGACTGAGTACATAAGGTCTAAATTAAATTCAACTTACTGCACTTATCGCAAGGACGGCAGTTTTATTGTGGTACATGCCCGAGCCACCTAGAAATTTCCCACGGTTGTTTACTTGTTTACGTGAATCGGGAAATTTCTGGAATTCGTCTCGCCATATAAAAAGAGCCGCAGGCAGGCCTGGCAAGTGAGTTCAATCAGAGCGATCTTCAAGGCGACATCAAGTGATCAATAGTGAGTGAACCAGTGAAACCTGCGACTTGGCTACGACCTAGGACAGTGATAGTGCTTAGTGATTGGACCTAGTGATTAGTGTTTGGACTTAGTGCTAAGTGTTGTGACCTAGTGTTTAGTGCAGTGTTAATAAAGTCTTCAAGAGAGTCACCAGGTCTTTCTCTCCAAATCCTCGAACCCTAGCACGTAACAACTGGTGTCAGAAGTGCGATTTGGAGATGCCATTGACTCCGAGAGAGGACTTCAAGGGGAGTGTCAGGACAAGGGCGCAGCGAGCTGCTGCCATTGACTCCGAGAGAGGAGTTGCGGAGGCCACACCCACTGGGGACCAAGCTCCGCCCACTGAGGGACAGGCCCCACCCACTGGCCCCGCCCACATGGCTCCGCCCACTGGCCACGCCCACCAGGCTCCGCCCACTTTGGTGGAAGCCACGCCCACTGGCTCCGCCCACCGGGACACGCCCACTGGCCACGCCCCTCAGGCTCCGCCCACTTTGGGCATGGCCACGCCCACTGGCTCCGCCCACCAGGCCACGCCCACTCAGGCCACGCCCACTAGCTCCACCCACCAGGCCACGCCCACTCAGGCCACGCCCACTAGCTCCGCCCACCGAGCTCCGTCTACTCAACCTCTGCCTACTGGCTCCAGCCACCATGCATCGCCCGTAGCTTCTGCGGCCCCTCAAGTGGCTCCCCAATTACAAAGCCTAATTGAGTTAATTCAGGCTCTGCAAGAATCACAAGACCGCAAGTTCGGCGCTTTACAAGAGTCACAAGACCGCAAGCTCGGCGCTTTACAAGAGTCACAAGACCGCAAGCTCGGCGCTTTGCAAGAATTTCAGAAGGCTGAAATCAGAGCGATTCGAGAATCACAAGAGCAGCAAAAAGACCTCCAAGAAAAAGCGCTTGGAGCTATAAAGGATGTTAGTGACACGGTGACTAAGCTTCGTAAAGATGTCGACGTAATGGACGAACGCGTTACCGGGCTAGGAGTGGATGTGGAAAATGTGAAAACTGGCCTCACAGAACTACAGAAGTGGAAAGTGCGCGTGGAAACCACAGGAATCGCGACGTCTAGTGGAACTTCCGTAGTGGTACAAGGACCAAGAGTTAAAGTGCCACCATACGACGGTACTACTTCTTGGAACGCTTATCGTCAGCAATTCCAGACGGTTGCTTCTGCCAACGGATGGAATGATGAACAATGCCTGACCGCTCTCACAGTTGCGCTCAGAGGGCAAGCTTTGTCGGTCCTAGAAGCGCATACAGGAAATGGGTTTAAAGACCTGATGGAGGCACTTGAATCCAGATACGGGGAGCGACACCTGGAGCACGTGTTCCGTGCCCAACTGCGTGACAGAGTCCAACGCCCAGGAGAAGGACTACAACAATGGGCGTTGGAAATAGAAAAACTGGTCAAGAAGGCACACCCAGGAGCCGATTCCAAGATGATCGACACGAACATTGTGCAAGCATTTGTCGACGGAATCAGGGACCTAGAGGTCAGAGCTGCAGTAAGGCTACGTCACCACACCTCGCTTAAGGAAGCATTGGCGCATGCTTTAGAGGTCGAGGCTGTTCGGCGTGACATACGGCAGACATATAAGATCCGCGAGGTCTCTAAAGAAGTCAAGGAGGTTAAGGCTCCTATAAAGAAAAGTTTTGGAGCCATATGCTACAAGTGCGGCGAGAGGGGCCATCTTCAGCTCAACTGCCTACAGAAGGAGATTAAGGCTCCTACGAAGAGAAGTTCTGGAGCCATGTGCTACAAGTGCGGCGAGAGGGGCCATATTCAGCTCAACTGCCCGCAGAGGGAGACCCAGATGGCAAGGATGAAAAGGCTCGAGGAACAAGTAGAGGAGCTGAAGAAGCAAGGAGCCGAAGAAGCAAGGAGCTTCGTCCCCTGCCCGGGAGCAGGGAAACGAATAAAAGCCAGGACTAAGGGGCGAGTGCTGGCTGACACGGAGGAAGCCCCAATAACGGTTGTCTCCCAAGCAAGTAGCGGGAATAGTCTGGTGATTCAGGGGACTATTAACGGGATGGACTGCAAAATGACTCTAGACACAGGAGCCTCTAGAACAATAGTGAACCCAAATTTGATAAAAGCCGCAAGGAGGCACAAGAGGAGAATTAACTGTCGGCTTCTTACCGCCTCCGGTCAGCCAATACCCGTCCTGGGAGAAATATCAGTTACGATTAATGTAGGGGGATCCTCATACCCTCATGACGTTATCGTGGCTGAGATTATGGATGATTGCATCTTGGGTTTGGATTTCATGAAGAAGCACAACTGCAGAATTAATGTCGCCGACGGAGTGTTCAAGTGTGGCGAAGAAGAAATTTTCATCCTTGGAGGCGCCTGCGGGAAAGTTGAATGTGTAAAGAAAGTCATAATACCTGGACGTGCGGAAGCTCGGGTGCTGGTGAAACTACCGCCAGCTGGAAAGAAGAAGTCAAACAGATGCGTGTTAATCGAAGACACACCTACCAAGACATCAGCGCATAAATTGATGACGGCAAGAACCCTTGTTAGTGGAAGCAGTAACGCCGTGGTCAGGGTTTTGAATCTTGGTGATCGCGAGATCTGCTTGAACAAAGGTGACGTCATTGGAAAGTGCGAGGAAGTTGTCTGGATGAGAAAGTGTAGTTCGATCACAGGCTCAGACTCAGCAAACACCAGCAACTATGGAATAGTGACTGAACTACTCGATGACTGCAAGAGTAATCTGACTTATTCGCAGAGCATGAAAGCTAAGAAGTTTTTACAACGCCACGCGAAAATCTTCTCCAGTCAGGAAGGCGACCTTGGAAGAACGTCGATGGTTCAGCACAGGATAGATACCGGAAGCGAGAACCCAATTCGTCAACGAGCAAGACGGATACCCATTGCAAAGGAAAAAGAAGTTGAAGGCCTTTTGGAGGACATGAGAAGGAATAAGATAATTGAACCGTCTGCAAGTCCGTGGTGCTCACCGGTTGTATTAGTGAAGAAGAAAGATGGCAGCACAAGATTTTGTGTGGACTACAGACGTCTCAATGATGTCACTAAGAAGGACAGCTATCCATTACCTCGAATCGACGACACTCTGGATACCTTGAGTGGCATGAAATGGTTCTCGACCCTGGACCTGAAATCTGGATACTGGCAGGTGGAAATTCATCCAAAAGACAAGGAGAAGACAGCGTTCTCCACCGGTAAAGGTCTATGGCAGTTTAACGTCATGCCCTTTGGATTGTGCAACGCACCTGCCACATTTGAGCGACTCATGGAGTGTGTACTGGCAGGCTTAGTTGGAGAGGCTTGCTTAGTCTATTTAGACGACGTCATCATTGTTGGCCGCGACTTCGAGGACCATTTGCGAAACTTAGAACGAGTTTTCGCCAAAATAGAGGGGGCCAAGTTAAAGTTGAATCCGAAAAAGTGTCGTTTATTCAGGAGTAAGGTGAACTATCTCGGCCATGTTATCTCCAGTGATGGAATTCAGACGGACCCGGAGAAACTAGAAGCAGTCCAAAATTGGCCAACCCCTAAGAACAAAACCGAAGTGCGGGCATTTCTCGGCCTATGCTCCTACTACAGGCGTTTTGTTAAGGGATTCTCAGAGATAGCCAAGCCATTACATCGGCTGACAGAAGATAAACGACAGTTTATTTGGGACGAGACTTCCGAAGATTCTTTTCAGAAACTAAAGAAACATCTGTGTGAAACACCAATCCTGGGGTATCCACAACCTGAAGGTCAGTTTATAGTCGACACGGACGCAAGCAACACGGCCATTGGAGGGGTGTTATCTCAAAAACAGGGTGAAAGAGAAGTTGTAATTGCATATTTCAGCAAATCTTTATCTAAGCCAGAGAGAAACTACTGTGTGACAAGAAGAGAACTCTTGGCTGTCGTAAAGACGCTACAACATTTCAGCAAGTATCTCATCGGCAGACAGTTTCTACTGCGAACTGATCACGCAGCCTTGAAGTGGCTACTACAATTCAAGAACCCAGAAGGCCAAGTAGCTCGATGGATAGAACAACTCCAGGAGTATGACTTCAAGACGGAACACCGCAGCGGAAAGTCGCATGGGAATGCCGACGCACTCTCACGAAGGCCGTGTTCGGAAGACTGCAAACATTGTGTTAAGCAGGAATCTAATGAAGTAACATTAAAGTTAACGAAAACAAGTCCTTTGGGTCCATGGGAGAATGATGCTATGAGAGAGGCTCAAGAAAGAGATGACGACCTTCGACACATCATCACATGGAAGAAACGGGATGACGTAAAGCCAATCTGGAGTGAGGTTGCACCCACTGGCGCTGTCACTAAGGCGTACTGGGCGCAATGGGACAGTCTAATTCTTCAAAACGGAATACTTTACCGGAAATGGGAGAAGACTAACGGTAGAGAGTTCCATCTTCAGATAGTGGTCCCAAGAACGAGAGTACCGGATGTTCTCCGTGAAATGCATGATGGCGTATCAGGAGGTCATCTAGGAGTAAAGAGGACGTTAACAAAAGTGCGAGAACGATTCTACTGGTTGCATTGTCGAGACGATGTACAGGATTGGTGCCGCAAATGCACTACTTGCGCTGCAGTGAAGGGACCACAGACAAGGAGCCGTGGGAGCCTGCGCTTGTATAACGTTGGCGCACCGTGGGAACGAATCGCAGTTGACGTAGCTGGGCCATTTCCTGTAACGGAATCAGGAAACAAGTATTTCATGGTTGTCATGGATTACTTCACCAAATGGCCCGAAGTGTTCGCCATACCAAACCAGGAAGCTACAACAGTTGCTTCTAAGCTAGTCGAAGAAGTAATATCTCGCTTTGGTGTGCCTCTAGAAATCCATTCCGATCAGGGCAGGAATTTCGAATCGCAGGTCTTCCAAGAAGTGTGCAGAATTTTGGGAATGCATAAAACGAGGACCACCGCGTACCATCCACAGTCTGATGGAATGGTTGAGAGATTTAACCAAACCCTTGAGAGGCATTTGGCGAAATTGGTAGATGACAAACAAAAGGACTGGGACAAGTATATACCGCTCTTCCTTCTGTCGTACCGTACCGCCGAGCATGAGAGCATAAAAGCTACCCCGGCGTATGTCAATTACGGTAGAGAACTACGAGTACCAGTAGACCTTTTGACAGGAGGATCACCGGAAGAACCAAAGACCGTACCAGATTATGTCTGCGATTTAAGGGAAAAGATGCGTTATATACACGCCATGGTTCGGGAAAATGGGTTACAGTCAAGTGAGAACATGAAGATCAGATACGACCGGAAATCGAATACAAGCGGCTTCGAAGAAGGGTCACTGGTGTGGCTGCATAACCCAACTCGCCGAAAAGGCAAATCTCCAAAGTTGCAGACCAAGTGGGACGGCCCATACAAAGTGGTTACCCGATTGAATGACGTGACTTACAGGATTCAAAAGCAACCAAGAGGGACATTCAAAGTGGTACACATAGACCGTCTGGCGCGTTACCATGGCAGTAACAATGATGCTCGGGACGAGCATCTCTAAGAGGGGAGTAGTGTTACGGTACATGGTATACGGACACGTGGTGCGCAAGTACATACTCGAACCTTCTAAAAAGGTCCAATGTTTGTTTACGTGTTTACCCTTTATTTGTTAGCGTGTTTGAATTTAGACCTTATGACTGAGTACATAAGGTCTAAATTAAATTCAACTTACTGCACTTATCGCAAGGACGGCAGTTTTATTGTGGTACATGCCCGAGCCACCTAGAAATTTCCCACGGTTGTTTACTTGTTTACGTGAATCGGGAAATTTCTGGAATTCGTCTCGCCATATAAAAAGAGCCGCAGGCAGGCCTGGCAAGTGAGTTCAATCAGAGCGATCTTCAAGGCGACATCAAGTGATCAATAGTGAGTGAACCAGTGAAACCTGCGACTTGGCTACGACCTAGGACAGTGATAGTGCTTAGTGATTGGACCTAGTGATTAGTGTTTGGACTTAGTGCTAAGTGTTGTGACCTAGTGTTTAGTGCAGTGTTAATAAAGTCTTCAAGAGAGTCACCAGGTCTTTCTCTCCAAATCCTCGAACCCTAGCACGTAACAATATAATTTATAATTTATATATTACATAATTTATAAATTATTTTGTATATTAACTAAATATATTACTCTTTCAATTACAGATGCACTACAACAAGGCGCCTCACAGTTTGAGCAGCAGGCCGGCAAGTTGAAAAGCAAGTTTTGGTTGCAAAATTTAAAGGTACTAACTTACAATTTTTTTACTGTTGTAGCATTGTAGGCAATAGTTCATAAACATAGCATTATAGGCAACTTCATAATCCTAGTAATATCATCATGCCCATAGGCAAGACAACCATCGTCGTTGCATTCGCAAAAAAATTATCTGCAGCATTAATACCGTCAACGTACTTCACTCTTAGAAAAAAAAACTATAAAACACTCATAGCTATAGTAATTCTCGGCGTAGCACTAGTAGTACGCCGTAGTAGGTAAGAGTTAGTAATGCCGTAGCACTCGTTAGTATGAGTTAGTCGTCGTCGTAGTTACTGATAGGCAAGAACTAGTTCTCGCCGTAGCAACTGTAGGCAAGATTTAGTCATCGTCGTAGCGCTTGTAGATAAGATTCAGTCATCGGCGTAGCACTCGTAGGCAAGATTAAGTCATCGGCGTAGCACTCGTTGGCAAGATTAAGTCATAGTCGTAGCGCTTGTAGATAAGATTAAGTCATCGGCGTAGCACTCGTTGGCAAGATTAAGTCTTCGGCGTAGCACTCGTTGGCAAGATTAAGTCATAGTCGTAGCGCTTGTAGATAAGATTAAGTCATCGGCGTAGCACTCGTTGGCAAGATTAAGTCTTCGGCGTAGCACTCGTTGGCAAGATTAAGTCATCGGCGTAGCACTCGTTGGCAACATTAAGTCATCGGCGTAGCACTCGTTGGCAAGATTAAGTTATCATCGTAGCACTCGTAGACTAGAGTTACTTGTCGTCGTAGCACTCGTAGACTAGAGTTACTTGTCGTAGCACTCGTAGACTAGAGTTAGTTGTCGGCGTAGCACTCGTAGACAAGAGTTACTTGTCGGTGTAGCACTCGTAGACAAGAGTTACTTGTCGTCGTAGCACACGTAGACAAGAGTTACTTGTGTCGTAGCACTCGTAGACAAGAGTTACTTGTCATCGTAGCACTCGTAGACAAGAGTTACTTGTGTCGTAGCACTCGTAGACAAGAGTTACTTGTCATCGTAGCACTCGTAGACAAGAGTTACTTGTGTCGTAGCACTCGTAGACAAGAGTTACTTGTCATCGTAGCACTCGTAGACAAGAGTTACTTGTGTCGTAGCACTCGTAGACAAGAGTTACTTGTCATCGTAGCACTCGTAGACAAGAGTTACTTGTGTCGTAGCACTCGTAGACAAGAGTTACTTGTCATCGTAGCACTCGTAGACAAGAGTTACTTGTGTCGTAGCACTCGTAGACAAGAGTTACTTGTCATCGTAGCACTCGTAGACAAGAGTTACTTGTGTCGTAGCACTCGTAGACAAGAGTTACTTGTGTCGTAGCACTCGTAGACAAGAGTTACTTGTGTAGTAGCACTCGTATACTCAAATATGAATTTGAGTTCATTTGGTATTTGTTTTTTTTTTTCAGATGATGATAATTGCAGCGGTCATTGGAATCATCATTTTGGCGCTTATCATCGGTGAGTTACCATTTTTACCGTCCTCCCCATTAAAAGTATTGTGGATATTTCCTACCCCCACTTAAAACCTCACAGTTACGACACAAAAATACTCAAGTCATTAAGTTTATAAGTTGAGTACTCACAGTAAATCCAAATTCGGTCCAAAAAGTTTTAATGGACCTTTTCAAAGTACGAAATAACTAATACCTACTTCATACTATAATTATTATTAAGAGAGTACAGTAAAATTAATATAGGTAGGTTAAATACTCCACAATCTACATACTTTCGCGTACATACATTCGACAAAAAGATGCGTTTACACAAGTGCAGTGTTTTGTGCAATTCAAATACGTTATTTTTTTAACAATTAGTTTTTTAAAAATTGTGTAGTATGTTGGTGGAATTTTAAATAATAAGACTAAAGGAAAATGAAATTAGATATTATTTACTATTCAAAACTTGAATGTAATCAATCAGAAAACAGTTAAGAATACTGTTCTATATTCCTATATTTTATCACAAACTTATTGGTTTTTGATAACTTTGTAAAATTTAATCTCTTTTTTGTCAAGAAAAAATGCACGTCATTTTTTTTATTTAAATATTTATAGACAATACATATAATACAAGGTTTGGTGTGTGGCTTCACCATTATTATTACAAAACGATTGCGCAAAACATTGTCAGTGTAACGGCACCTTTAGATAAACATTCATTTTTTCTTTTTCACATTTTCAGCCAACTTTGTGTGAACAAGTTTCGGTAACCGAAGTTATATTTAGCAGTAAATAATAATAGTTACAAAATACGTATGTTTTATTTTGATTATTATACTTTTCTAAGTTTGTTTTGGTAAGTGGGTCGTGTCGTTAGCCACACAATATAATTTGTGTTAGATTGTAATTCTGTATTCAAAATTTTCTAAATAGCCATCTTTTATTTTATATTCGAATTTTAAACGTTCACTATGCATAGATAATAATATAGTTTTTTTCTAAAACAGAATTACAATTTATAAAATAGCCAATATATTGGGCTTATGTGTCGCTTTGTTTGTTCTTTTGTACTTCGTTAATCTTTAAAGATTATATTTTCGTGCCTACAAAAGCGGACCTCTACCTTCAAATTCATTTCCCAAGTGGTTTTTCATACAGTTTTTATTCACTGTTGTGTCAAATTGTAAAAAATAAAGACACGTTCAGTGGCATAACTATTTTTAACAAACGTGTTTTGATTACCAATACTCAAATTATGGTACAACACTAACAATTTGACAGAAATTCTGTATACAAGAAGTTACTGCATAGTCGTAAAGACATACATACCAATGTCAAAAAAGGCATACTCATAAACAATATCGAAGTGGAGCAATTAATTTCACCACGCCTTTAGTCTCGTCATGCCAAGTTTAAATTGTTATTGAACGTCCATGTTTGTATTTAAACTAACTACACGAAATTAAAATGCCACTGATCGTTTTAATCTGCATAATAATAATATTTACTGCAATATTCTATCTTTAAAAAAAATACAATGTGAATACATAATTGGAATCGTTATTTCTAAATTCAAAATTTCTTTTTTTTTATTTCACCAGTGTGAGACGTCAGCTTTTATATACTCAGCTTTTTCTGCCACTGTGATTTCTTGTCTACTGTGTCGTTTCTGTCTATATAGAATAAGAAGACTTTCCTCCAAGAATGCAATGCTTGCCCCCATGTCCCTAGTTCTACTCTAACTTCTTTACAACTTCTGAAAAGTTTTGACGAACCAAGCAATCGACTAGCAATTATAACATCCTTCTTAATTGCTTCAAAGAAAATCTCTTACAATCTTAGAAAATGTTCTTTTAGTTATCTAATAACATAAAAATTACTGTTTACTTTATTTTTCAGGTTTTTAAACACCATCAAAATGAGTGGAGCCGAGGTGAGTTATTACTTACCTAATGTTAATAATTTAATAACTTCGATTTTTAGTTAATTTTAATAACATAACTTACTGCTATCCACGTATTGAAATCAAGATGATATTATAACATTTTTTATAAAACAGATAAAGATTAAAAGTCGGTTTATTCATCGACGTTGCAATGTGAAGTAAAACTAAGATTTACAATAAAAAAAAACTTTTTATTTCAGGTACCTATTTCAACAGAAACCATCAGCGCCATGATTTTAAAGTTTTATTAGATTTAGTGTTGTTGAATGTATTTTATCGATAATATTTCAGACACTACGTATTGCATTTCTTATCAATGTTTTAACACACGTCCTATAATCCTTTAGTCACTATCTGCTGTACCTAAAACGAAAATTAGTGTATTTTTAGAAGATCTTTCTTTATAACTGAAATATATTCTTACAAAACAAAAATGCTATTTGCTATACATTTTAGACATCTAAGGCTTATCAAAATACCTAACCATATCTCAATCTTTGAATTGTGTTCAGAAGAAGACGTATAAATATTTATTGATTTATTTTCTCCGTTTGGACCAAACGTCTTAAAATGTTAGTATCTGTTTATTTTTATACTCAGTGTATTTTGTATTCTGTCGTCTAGGGAGGGCTGTTAATACATGTCGTACAATTTTCTGATTCGTTTATATTAAAAAATATAGTCCCCGCTTTAAACCCGACATGGCTCCCGTAGCCCGACGCAGCCTATACAGTCTGTTGATTTTGATAATATAGTATGTACTTCGTTTGTACTATCGCTTATATTTTTGTATAGAGAATACCTTTTAGATGTTGAATAGGTACATAGGTTATTTGTAACGCTGGTTTTGTAATAGATGTTATTAATGAAAAGGAAAATTCATCCAAAATTTCGATAATCAACATTTTAACTCTTCTAGTTTATTTTTTTTTTTAATTACACTGATGGTTAAAAATTAACAACTTTGCGGGTTTTGTCCTGTTTGAACAAATTTTATCGATGAATTTCAGTGTATATAATAGCATCAAAGTGTTAGGACCATCTTTAAATTGAACTTTTGTATAAATTTTCCATTTATGTGAAACACTTAGAGTTTTTCTTATAACGAATATTAAATGTATTACATAACGAATTTGCTACGTTATATTATTGATAGAATTTGAAATTGATATCTGTATTTAGAAAATATTTATATGTGTGTAAAATTGTAACCGAAGCTTGTATTAGCCGATGTACACCGCTTTTGTAGAGATAATCTATCTACAAGATAAGATATTATCATAAGTAGAAATAGTACGAAATATATAGTTGTTTAATAGTACTGAACATCTTAAACTATTTAATCAGAGTCACAAATAATGTACTGGAAAAATTATCGATGCAAGATGTCCGCATCACTATGGACTTGATATTTTATTGACTTTACGGATTATTATTACTATGCATGATAGTTTCTTATCTTTCACTTTAGTTAATATTGATTAAAATTAAAATTAATTCATTAATAGAGTTATGTAGAGTATGTTATTGTTGAATTTTTAGACATAGAATGTTACTATATTTAAATGTGTGAGATATTTAGCTATTAATTATAGTGACCTTCCTTTTTGAAACACTCAAAAAATCTAACTCTTCATTCATAGAGAGACCGTGTCTTTAGGAATTCATTAATTTATTACTTATAATATGTTTTGTAGTATCAAAAAGTAGGTAAGTTTACCGAGTAATTTAATTTCAAGATTTCATTCATTTATCCAAAATTAATAATATTTTTAAAATTATAAAAGCAACTAACTTTTTTTTTATTTAATAAAAAATAAAAGGCAATAAGGTAATGGAGCCAAATTATCATATTGCCGTTTATAACAAAAATTTAAGCGTTTCAAAAATTAAGGCTTAATTCACTGTAAGGTAAAATAAAATACACCAGTTCGTCTTTTTTGACATAGGCTAAGTTGGATAAAGTGGAAAAGTTTGCAACGGCTTACATTAGTTGTAATAATTAAAAAATTTGGCCAAATTCCAAAATATTTACTTCCTCACGTGGAAAAAAAACTAGAAAACTTCAAAATTAAAAATACTCGAAAATTTTAATTCCGAATGCAGTATTTAATAAATGCCTATTGATTATTGCCTAATTATTAACATTTTATTTCAAATTAAGGACGTTGATGCTTTTCCCTTTATTATCTATTATTATAAAATTTAAGTTATTATTGATTAAGGTACGTAATGTTTAATAATCTTTATAATTAAAATCTATGTTAACGTGTTTTATTGTAAAATTACAAAATAACAAGACATTATAAATTGGAATCCAAAATTGTATCAGTAAAATTATTAAAATTAAATATTTTGTTACCTTTGAATAGTGAAGTTACAAACCAAGCAAGAAATTAGATTGATTTTTGAAACCTACATAAATGTTTAAAATACTGACACTCATGGGCGTACCGAGGGGCAGGGGGGGGGGGGGGGGGGGGGTCATGTTGACATCCCTATATTATCTAGTACTTTTATCTATAAAAATTAAGAAAACGAATTTTTGCCATTTGTTTGCAATACAATATTTTTACAACAAAAAATTATTAATGTTTTATTCTTTATAAGCACCTAGCTTATGAAAAATCAGATTTGCCCCCCCCCCCCCCCCCCCCTCCGGCACCAGAACCTGGGTAATTTGCCCCCCCCCCTGACATTAATTTTTAAATGTTGGTACTTAGTGGTGTCAGATGTGGAAAATTAGAAAATTCTATTATTTAAATTTTCAAAAAGAGCCTAAACGAATAAAATGTTAGTGTTCTAATTGCTCTACCTTAAAGCTAACAATTTAAGTACTACAAAATTCAGAGACAAATAGGAATCATATTTTAGTTAAAATATTACGAGAAAAAAAAACGCTTGTTATTACAGATTTCTTTTATTCGAAAAAAAAATGTTTTACACGTACAATGTTAGAAAAATTTTGAAAATTGGAAAGCGTCCCATATTTAAATGCTACGATGTAGTCACACATAACATATTGCATTTATATCTGTATATATTTGAATTGAATATCACGTATGTATTTAAATAAGTGTAGAATACAATATTAATCTAATACATAATCAATATCTACATGATACCGGTGTTTTTGAATATAGATGTATTAAAAATTTGAAAATAAACTTTGTGTATTTAGTGTAATACTGTAATTATTGCTTGACGGAATTAAAGCAAATTATAAATTATAGTCTTATTATTTTTTTATCCCGCATAACGAAGCTTAGGCACTGGGGCAGAGTTCTAATTTATAATCTAAGTAGGTACTTTCTGCTGCGAAAACATAATATATTGGGGGCAATGCATTACCTTAAAATCACAATGCCCTACCTTAAAAATATCAAAACAATAGAAAATCACTCAATTATGATATATTTTTTTACTTTCACCCTACCTGTAGATAACCAATGCTGCCGCAACCTACCTCAAATCTGACTCTAGCTACAGCTAGCTACAGCCCTGAGCGCGCGTCGAGGCGCACATTCACTCATCAAATCTTTCATACTTTGTGTGAGTTTCAGAGCCCTAACCTACTATTCGGGATAGCAGTGCCTGACAGAATTTTGGTATCTACCTAATCGATGCAGTATCATCAGTGATATTGATTCATAGGAGATCGAGCATCCGTGAATCGCGGCCGCAATTCGCACCGCGAGTGTGGAGCCCGCATTAGACGTGCCTCATCACTCATGCCTGACGGCTGGGCTTGATACCCCACCAAATTTTATAGAATCGCCATCAGCCTATGAATCTATTCCTATGATAGTGTAAGAACTGATTGTTAGTTCCTTACGTTACAGGTCCATAAATGAAATACAGAGTCCAGAAATACTTTTTCGTTTATTCACCACATCTTAGCCATTGTCACAATTATTCACAAGTTATTTCACTATAATTAAGTTCAATACAATTTATTATCGCCAGAATACCGCAAGAACATCAAAACGTAAAGAAAACTCAAAACATCAAAACTAACGTCAACATTTGAAACCCGAGCTTTCGCGCACCTTTATTTTTAATTTCGACTAAATATGTACCATGAAGTTCCTACATAAGGAGGATGCATGCATGATAGAATAGAATAGAATAGAATAGAAATCATTTATTTGCTGAAATAAGGTACAATATGATGTTAAAGTAATATGATCGAGCTCTCTTATTTTGCCTTTGGGTGGCGTGCAAATTTTATACATTCTAATTTATAATTTATTTACTTATACTAATACTACTTATAATTATTTGTCCTTTTATCTTATTATATTTTCAAGTATACTATTTCTAATACTTAAATAATTACTTATTATAAAGAACTTAATACAATAATATTATGTCAATTTGTGCTTTTTTTACATAAACAATTTAAATTTTGGATAATGAACAATATTTATGTCATGAATTATCATCTTATTTTATTTCGATATGATTATTATTATTATATTCTAATATAGATATTAATATGTCAATAAATTAATTTGCATTTATGGTTTCAAAGTCAATGTCAATAGTTATTAATAATAATAGTAATCATAATAGTCATCATTACATAAATTTCATTTATTTATTTAATTTATTTATTAATAAGTCATTACAAAATACATATTTTATAACTTTATAATAATTCCATTAGATACTACGATTCATTTCTTTATCATTAAAGTATTCATTGATTGTGTAATAGCATTTTTTTATAAGTAATTTAAATGTCAATTTATTAAATACTATACAATTTTTATCTTTAAATTCATCAGGTAATTTATTATAAAATTTTATTGCCATACAGTATGCACTATTAGAGAATATATTCTTTTTCTGAGTAGGGACCAGTAGTTTCTCCTTCCTTATTTGTCTTTGGCTCGATAAATTGTTCTCAAATAGATGGTAATGTTTCTTTACAAATTTTAACATTTCGAATATATAAAGGCATGGTAGCGGTAGGATACCATACTTTTGAAAAAGTGGCTTGCAGCTGTCTAATCTCCAAGCACCACTCATTGCTCGTATACAAGCTTTTTGTTTAATAAAGATTTGGTTGGCAGTTACAGAATTGCCCCACATAATTATGCCGTACCTCAATATAGATTCGACGCATCCATGATAGGCTATTAAAGCTGATTTATTGTTTACATTGTGATATAGTGTTCTAAGCACATACGTAAACCTATCTAGTTTGTTGCTTATATGTTCTGTATGATATTTCCATGAACATATGTTGTCAATGTTTATACCTAAGAAGTTTGTATTATTAACTACATTAATATTGTTTCCTTGAATTGTAATATTAAGATTAATTTCATTAGTTTGTTTCATTTTAAAGTTAATTAGCATAGTCTTATTTGTATTTATTAGTAAATTATTAGCTTTCATCCAATCCATAATCTTTTTTAAACATAATTTTACATCTTCTTCTAACCTCATTTTATTTTTATGTGCTATAATTATTGTTATATCATCTGCGTACATTACAGTTTCGTCATCTACATAGTCAGGGAAGTCATTAATATAAAACAAAAATAGTAAAGGTCCTAAGTTACTGCCTTGCGGAACACCATAGGGATTATTCTTTTTATATTTAGCTTTTATGATTCTTTTTTTATTTTTTAGTGTTTTTGTAATGTGTACAGTTTGTTTCCGATCTTTAAGATAACTTGCTATCCATTCTAAAGCCTTACCTCTTATTCCGTACCTTTCAAGCTTGGCTAGCAAAGTTTTATGACATATTAAATCGAAGGCCTTAGTCATGTCTAGAAACAATCCAATCACTTTGTCGCCTTGATTTAGTTTCTCTGTAATAATTTTATTTAGTGAAAAACACGCCAAACCTGTACTTGAATTTTTTCTAAATCCGTATTGTTTTGGGCTTAGTATATTTTGCGTTGTTATAAATGTGTTTAGTCTAGAATACATGATTTTTTCAAATATTTTAGAAATGTTAGATATTAAGCTAACTGGTCGATAATTATTAATATCGTTTTTGTCGCCTTTTTTATGTAACGGTTTTACAATTGCGTTTTTAAGCATATTTGGGAAAATTCCTTCACTAAGCGATAGGTTTATTATATGCTCTAATGGTAAACTTACGATATTTGCAATTGATTTTAATATGTCTGTTCTAATATCATCAAAACCAGTTGCGTTGGTATTATTAAGAGATTTTATTGTTTTTATAATTTCTTCTGGTGTAACAGGTGTCAAAAATAAAGTTTTTATATTGTTATTAATTTTTTCATAATATTTTATTTGATTTCTTTTTAATAAATTGTTATTTTTGTTAATTGATATGAAATGTTCATTAAATTTGTTAGCTATGTCAAATGCATTATTATATATTCGATTATTTATTTTAATTGATTCAATGTCATCTTTTATATCAGGTTCTTTTACAAATGAATTAATGATTTGCCATGCTGCCCTAGTTTTATTTTTCGCTTGATTTATAAATCTGGTGTTACCATGTGACCTAGATGTTGCTATACATTTTTTTAAAACCTTAGCATATTTTACGTAGTGTTTTTTGTTAATTGTTTTATTTGCTTTTTCATTTAGATATTTTATGTAAAGTTTTCTTTTTGTAATACACGATTTTTTTAATCCTTTTGTAATCCACTGGTTGTTTTTCTTTTTCAGTGTTATTTTGACCATAACTATTGGGAAACATAAATTGTAAAAAAGAGTCAGATCCTCGTGAAATATATTAAATGCTGTATTTGTGTCGTTTTGTGCATACACTTCACTAAATGAGAGTGACCTAAGGCATTCATGAAATTTTATAATGTTGTTTTTTGAATAGTCTCTTCTTTCAACAAAGTAATATTGTTTTCTATGATGTGAATTTTTGTCATTAATTTGTGCAGATTCAAGTGTCAATGTTTGTCCAGTTTCATGATCCGATAGACCTAACAAGTGGATTTTAGAAGTTACATCTTTTAAATTACTTATGATAAGGTCGATGCATGATTTTTTTCTTGTGGGATTATTAATATGATTGTTTAAATTAAAATTAGCGAGTAAAGATAAGAGTTGTTGCGATATTTTATTATTATCTATAACGTTGATATTCCAATCTCCGCATAATATCACCTTTTTGTTTGGGTTAATTTTTAATTTTATCAGTAAATCTTGTAGTTTTGCAAAGAATATATTAATATCAGACTGTGGTGTCCTATAGATACATATGATTGTTAGTTGTAGTGACACTATTTTGATCGCACAATATTCAAAATCATGTTCTACTGGTGTAATATCCTTTTGTAAGTTACTTAATGATATAAAGTTTATATCATTCTTTACTAGTATGCAAACACCCCCTCTCTTTTTATTGATTCTAGTAAATTGTGACGCTACATTATAATTTTTTAGTTTAAGGTTTGCTTCTGAGCCCTTTTTGATAAATGTTTCTGTCAGACATATAATACTTACGTTTAAGTTTTCTTCCTTTTCCAATCTATCTAAAGTTAATTCAAATAGGCTAGACTTATTCAATATACCTGCTATATTTTGGTGTAGAATTGTGTATTTTTGTGTGTTATTAACGAAAAAGATTATTATTATTTGTAATTTTATTAAAGTAATATGGAATGGTGCCTTTTATTGAATATTTTTTTAATGTTTTGTTAATTTCTTTTTTTGACGCTAAATGATTGATAATTAGATCTTTATTATTTATGTATATTTTTTCGTAATCTGTACTATTTATTTCAACGTTTAGTTTAAATGTTAATGTGTTTAGGTAACTATCTTTTCTATGTGTATCTATGTTGTAATATTTATAATTATATATATCAATAAATGTACAGTTTTTGTAATTTTCACACAGTTTTTTTAGTTGATAGTTCATAAGCTTTACATTGATATGCCTATTATACTTAATGTTAATTAAATACATTTTATTGTCCTTAAATTTAAGCATTGTATTACATAACGTGGCACATAAGTTATATGGATTTTTGTCATTAGTACCTAATCCTATTATCAATATATCTTCTTTTTTTATATTACTGGAGTCGCAGTTGCTCAATATTTGTTCGCAGTTTGCTCCAGGTTTTATTATTGATGTAATTTTGTATGTATCGTTCCAATTGTTACATCTTGTAGTCCGCATTTTCTGAGACAGTCCTCGAACTTGTTCGTCTCCTAGTATTATAATATTACGAGTTTCCTTGTTAGTGAAGTCATTTTTCTTGCTTTGTTCCCCATCTATTGATTTCTTGCTACTTGTGTCCTCTATTATTAATTCCTTGGTTCTTTTTTCATTAATATTTTTTTCTACTGTATTACCTTCGTTATTTAGCAACTCAGGTGTGGTAGGATATAGTATATTATTTGTCATTTTAGGTGTTAATTTTTGTGGTGTTTTTGTTCTTCTTCTAGATGGCGTTAGTATATAATCTTTATGTTCTCCAGCAATCTTCAGCAATAATTCAATCTTTTTATTTTTCTCCAATAGTGTTTTATTCAATGAGGTGATTTCAGAGTTTAAATTGTATATTTCCTGATTTGCTACGTCAAGTTCGTCTTTTAGTTCTTGTACTTGCATTTTTAGTTCTATTAGTATTGTGTTGTCGAGATCATTGTTATTATCCGTAATTGGTAAACTATTTGTCGATAAGTCAATAATTGTGGAGGAAGATAAATTTGTATCCTCTGATATCTTGCTCACATCGCAATCAGATTTCGCTTTTCGTAGCTTACGTCTGTATGTTATGTTATTCATAATTAATATGTACTTTTAAATTTTTATTGACTTTATATTTTTTTTGTCGGTGCCGTGTGAATGTGCAATGTAAAAAAATAAAAAGTTGTCTATGACTACTATACGTCAGATGTCACTTGTCATTTATCAGCTGTTGATAATTGCACTCTGTGTTTTTAATTTAATAATTTCAGTTGTTTTTTAAATTTATTTAAAAATACTCTCTATTATAACGTTGTGTTTGTTATTTTGGCAACGGAATGTATGATACCTGTATTGGTTTGTTTATATGAACAGGTAATTGGTGTAATTTTTCTTTAATTTAAGGTCAGTAGTTACTGCCATGAAATATTCCTTCCTTATTTCTTAAATCTTACAGCTTATTGTGATTTAAAAAGTCCTTTATTGCCAAAACTTTGTATGTGATCTACTACTTACAGTTTTCGAAGTTCCACTGATTATTTTCGGTAAAAAACACTGTGTAGCACTTGTCAGGTTAGTTATAATTTTCTGGGTAAATTTCAGTTCACAAAACAAAATATTTCTATTTTTAAAGCCTCTTAATAGTTGCAGGTGCTGCCACATCACTCCCCTGCCGAGACCGGTTCACGGTCGATAGTGTTTTGGAAAACGTACGTGTCTACCGCTTCGCGTGACCTTTTCTTTTTCAGGTGCTGCTGGGACAACTGGATTGGATGGAGCGGTTGCTGCTGGTGGAATGACTGGATTCACTGGAGTGGCTGCTGCTGCTGGAATGACCGATTTCGCTGGAGCGAATGTTTTTGGGATAAGTATATCGCTCTTTGCGCTATCTTTGCTTGGCAGGTAAGCTGGTTTGATTCTGTCTATTGTGACTGTCATCTCCTTACCTTGCACAAGTAGGTTGAACGTCTTGGGACTTCTGGTCATAACTTTGTAGGGCCCTGTGTATGGTGATTGTAATGGACGCTTTTCAGGACCTCGGCGCAGAAAAACATATTCTGAAGACCATATGTCTTTTGGAATATAGAAAACGCGATTTCCAGCGTGATTCGAAGCTGGTGTTGGTGCAAGGCAAGTGAAACATTTTCGTAGTCGTTCTACGTAGTCTGACTGATCCAGTACCAATGCAGTTGATGGGGCGAAAAACTCTCCAGGTAACCTCAATGGTTCGCCATAGAGTAGTTCTGCTGCGGATGCTTTTATGTCTTCCTTCCAGGCTGCTCTCATTCCAAGTAGGACCCATGGCAGTGCCTCTGACCAATCTGCCGTATTGTGACAGACCAAAGCTGCTTTCAGCTGTCGATGTAGCCGCTCCACCATTCCATTGCACTGTGGATGGTATGCTGTGGTGGGGCGATGTTCGGCACCTATTATTTCGGCTAGGCGCTTGAAGAGCTGTGACTGAAACTGCTGACCTCGATCTGTCGTGATGGTGGCGGAGCATCCGAATCGTGATACCCATCCGGAGACGAAGGTTTGTGCGCACGTCTCGGCTGTGATGTCAGCTATTGGGTAGACCTCGGGCCAGCGTGTGTAGCGGTCTATGGCGGTCAAACAGTACCTGTAACCATTAGAATAAGGTAGTGGTCCTATTAAGTCGATGTGGACTTGGGAAAAGCGTTGGGAAGGAATTGGGAAAGAGGATAAAGGAGAGGATGTGTGGCGGGTTATTTTGGAAATCTGGCAATCCGTGCATTCTTTTGCCCATATACGGCAATCCTTTTGCATTCCAGACCATACAAATCTTTCTCCGACCAGTTTTGCAGATGCTGATGATCCAGGATGGCCCAGCTCATGTATTTTTGAGAAGATTTGCTTCCGGTATTTTGGTGTTATGTATGGCCGGACTCTCCCTATAGAAACGTCACAGTATACATCATTGTGTTTTTCAAAGATTAGAGCTGTTGTAGTCTTCAGCAGATTTTGCAATTCAGGATCTTGTTCCTGATCTTTTGCAAGATCTCTGTAGTTGATAGTTTCTGTGATCTCCTCTATTCTCGATAATGCATCTGCAATTACATTCTCGCTTCCAGGTATATGTCTCAGGTCTGTAGAGTATTGAGCAATAAAATCCAGATATCTAAATTGTCTCGGTGAACACTTTTCTCTCTTGGTTGTAAATGCGAAGGTAAGTGGTTTGTGATCGGTGTAAATAGTAAATTGTCTGGCTTCTAGCATATATTTAAAGTGTTTGATTGCTTCATATATGGCAAGTAATTCTCTATCGTATGGGCTGTACTTTTTCTGACTAGGAGACAATTTCCGAGAGAAAAACGATAATGGCTTCCACATATTGCCTTCCTTTTGTTGCAGGACAGCTCCAATGGCTTGGTCTGAAGCGTCCGTAAAAAGTGCCAATTCTGCATGTATATCCGGGTGAGTAAGCAGCGTGGCATCTGCTAGGCTTTTCTTGCATAATTCGAAGGCTTCTAACATCTCCTTCGTCATACTTACAGGGGCTGCTCCCTTTATATTTCCTGTTAGGGCGTTATTTAAAGGACCTTGTATATTTTCGGCCTGCGGGATGAATCTTCTATAATAGTTTATCATTCCTAGGAATCTTCGGAGTTGTTTCGCTGTGGTTGGAGGTTGCAGGTTTTTGATTACTTCAACCTTTTCATCTAGCGGTTTTATTCCTTCAGCTGTTACTTGATATCCCAGGAATGATATTGCTGGTACGCCAAAAACACATTTCGCTGTATTTATCAGGATTCCATATTTGGAGAGTCGCTCAAACAGTCCTTCCAGGTGTTTTCTATGTTCCTCATCTGTGCGTGAGTAGATTAAGATATCATCTATGAACGAATATACATTGCTCAAGCCCTGGAGTACTTCGTCTATGAACCTTTGAAAAGTTTGTGCTGCGTTTCTCAATCCAAATGTCATATAGGGAAATTCATATAGGCCGAAAGGTGTAGTGATTGCTGTCTTAGATATGTCTTCCTTGGAAACAGGTATCTGATTATAAGCTTTGATTAGATCTATTTTTGAAAATATTTTGGCTCCAGAAAGTTCGTATGTGAAATCATTAATGTGACGTATAGGGTAGCGGTTTGGTATGGTTCTTGCATTTAGGGAACGGTAATCTCCGCATGGTCGCCACCCATCATCTTTTTTCTTTGCTAGGTGTAGTGGCGAGGACCATGAGCTTTCAGATCGTCTTGCAGTTCCATTTTGTAGCATCTCGTCAAATTCCTTCTTAGCTATCGCCAGGCGGTCTGGAGCTAATCGACGGGGGCGGGCATATACGGGTGGGCCTGGAGTGGTTCGTATGTGGTGCTTTGTCGTGTGCTTCGGTTCCACAGGTGCTCCGGCGGGTCTCGTGATGATGGGAAACTTCTTCAGCAACTCGTGGTATGGCGAGACGCCCGCCACGGCCTTGACGGTAAGTACCTCTGTCTCCTTGGCACAATGTGGGAGGGCTATTGAAAGAGTCGTGAGGTTGTCTACGAGTCGATGGTTGCGGCAGTCGACTAATAAATTATAGTGACTTAAGAAGTCGACGCCTATTATAGGTTTTGCCACGTCAGCTACCACAAACCTCCACACAAAGTCCCGTCGTAATCCCAAATCTAGATGCAGTTCTTCGTAGCCATATGTCGATATTATGGAGTTATTTGCTGCATACAGTTGAAACTCCGTCTTATTACGGTGTCCTCTAGTCGCTTTCTTAGGGAATACACATAAGTCGGAGCCAGTATCAATTAAGAACTCCAACTTGGTCTTCCTGTCGGTGACGAAGAGGCGGCCGTTGCATGCATAGCAGTCATTTGCCGCCACTACTGACTGCCGTCGGCATTTCCCGTGAACGAGCAGGGGCGGGTGCATTTAAATGCCTTGTTGCCAAATTTATTGTGGTAATAGCACATACCGTTACTCCTCGATTGAGATCTCGAACGTGACCTGTATCTCTGCCTGCCGAATCTACGACGTGGTTGTCGCGACTGGTGTGTGCTGAGTTCTGCTACCTGCTTGGTCAGCTGCTCGATCTGCCTTGCCATCGCCTCCATCGCCGACCACATAGAGTCACTAGCTGGTGTGCTGCTGCTGCCAGGTGTTGCTGCTGCCACCTGGAGTGTCGGTTGTGCGATGGCCGTTATCTTATCTACCAACTCCGCTAACTTGTCCAGAGGCATGTCGCCCTGCGAAGCTATAATCGGTTGCACGGATACAGGAAGTCTGTTGTACCAGGTAGTTCTAATGAACTCCTCTGGTATGTTCGGACCGGCGAGGTGCTGCAGGTGACGCAAGAATTGCGACGGCTTTCGTGTGCCAATGTCCTCACTCATGAGGAATTGTTTGATTTTTTCTTCGCGCGGGGCGGTCAGGCGACGAATCAGTTCGGATTTTAAAGTTTCATATTTCCTTTCTTTGGGCGGGTTCTCGATGATATCCGCCACCTCCACTGCATATTTGTGTTCTAGGTTTCCGCATGTCGTGTAAAATTTCGTTGTGTCATTGCTAATTCCTGACAGCAGAAACTGGCCCTCGAGTTGCGCGAACCACAGAGCTGGGCGCTCTGGCCAAAATGGGGGCACTTTAACTCCGACTCAAAATACTTCCGTCGGCGCCGATACTCCTTTGTTCGGAAAACTCACGTTCGGGTTTTCTTCGTTATTAGTCGCGGCGTTTTCTTGCGGCGTAGCCATTTTTATTAAAATTAATGTGCACTTTTGTTTCTAATAATTATTGTCTTTGTGAATCACTATATTTTATCACGTCGGGGTCACCAATGTAAGAACTGATTGTTAGTTCCTTACGTTACAGGTCCATAAATTAAATACAGAGTCCAGAAATACTTTTTCGTTTATTCACCACATCTTAGCCATTGTCACAATTATTCACAAGTTATTTCACAATAATTAAGTTCAATACAATTTATTATCGCCAGAATACCGCAAGAACATCAAAACGTAAAGAAAACTCAAAACATCAAAACTAACGTCAACATTTGAAACCCGAGCTTTCGCGCACCTTTATTTTTAATTTCGACTAAATATGTACCATGAAGTTCCTACATAAGGAGGATGCATGCATGATAGTTGCAGGTGCTGCCACAATAGTACCATCGAAGAAATTGATGAATTGGAGTGGTCCTACTTCATTTGGTCGGGTCATAGTAGACAGAACTAGTGTCCGACCGAAGCTTCGGCTTCGGCTTCGGCCGCCTTCGGCCAAAAAAACCACCTTCGGCGAAACCTTCGGCTGCGGCCTAAAACCCGGCCGAAGCCGAAGCTTTGCCGAAGGTCCGAGCAACCGTCGAAATTGAACGAAAGGCTGAGTGAACTTCGTGAGAAAGCGCCGGACCGGTCGGCGGTCGTGTATGCAGAGGCCACTGGGAGTCACTGTCAAATACAATAAACAAACACCTTCTTAATAATATCATTTAATTATTTATTAAGAAGTTAGTATTTGTTTATTTTATTTATTACTCTAGTTTTAATCTTGTCGAGTAAAACAAAGACTGATTGATTGATCTTATTATTGTTATTTGTGAAATAATAAAGAAATTATTATTTTTTGCTATAGTTCAGTCAATAAAGTAGTTGTGGAATGCGTGAGCGGGAACCTCAGAGATTTCTGCTGGAACTTATTCAGGGTGCTTAGGGACAAAACATAATAAAAGTTTAGGAGGTGAGCTGGAGTGAGGGAAGACTGACAAAAGTCTCAATTTTTGGTTTTTGGCCTAATAACTAAAAAACGATGCGTTGTAGCAAAAAACATTCTACGATGAAAAAAAAAAACTTATTCAATTCTCTTTATTTTTGATTCTATGCACTTTTTCCGAATTATCATCCGTTTTCAAACTACACATTTATGTCACTCCTCAAATTTTATTAATTACGAGCTTTTGCCCGCGGCTTTGCTCGCGTTAAGAAGTATTATATACAAACTTTCATCCCCTATTTGAACCCCTTGGGGTTGGAATTTATCAATATCCTTTCTTAGCGGCTGCCTTCGTCATAATATCTACCTGCATGCAAAATTTCAGCCAGATCCGTCCAGTGGTTTTGGCTGTGCGTTGATAGATCACCATGTCAGTCAGTCACCTTTGAGTTTTATATATATAGATTTGTAGTCCACAAATTATTAAGTAATAAATAAATCACGAAATCTCAAACTTTTATTACCATCTCTAAATCAACTTCTCTATGAGACAGTCAATATGTAAGGTAAGCCTTCAATATTGAAGTTTTGAAATATTTAATTTGTAGAGTGTAGACATATATCACATATTGAACATTTAAAAAAATAAAACCGACTTCAAAATTATACGTAATTGAGAATTAAAACTCCGTCAGTATCTCCAAAACTACTGACCCATTTTGATGAAACTACTACTTGCAGTATTCCCTAAGTTGAACAATACCTAGTACAAAAAAAGAATTACTGAAATCGGAATGGTAATTCCAGAGATATGCGAACACAAACATAAAAACATACATACATACGTATCACTTGTAATTTGGCACATTTGTTCAGACGCTGATACAGATTACAGACGATAGATACATAGAGATATCATATACAGAATAGATACATAGAGAGATTGATACAGACAGAATATATACGAAAATTGGGCAGTCTGGAAATATTACATACATACGCGTCGAATTGATAACCTCCTTTTTTAAGTCAGTTAAAAATTAATTACTGAGAGTCGAGCGATTAAGATTATAAACCTTCGGCTTCAGCTTCGGCTTCGGCCAAAAATAGACCTTCGGTCGGACACTAGACAGAACGGAGTACCTCGACTTCAAACAAACGGACGAATCTACGGGAGTTGGCGGCGAGTATCACTTTCATCATATTTCATAATGCTGAGTTAACGCATTAGTACGGCGATGGTACGGCGCGCGCAGGCCGATATGTCATACTAGTTACGTCATAGGTATAAACGAGATCTCTTCTGAGTCGGCCTACTCGTACTCGTTAGTTCTATTTACTCTGGTCGGATTATATTACCTGCCGCTATGGTCGGATTATGTTTGACGACCTCTGTGGCTCAATTGATTGAGTGTGTGGCATCTCAAGCCGGGGGTCGCGGGTTTGAATCCCGCCGACGGAACAAAAAGTTTTCAATGTTCCCAGGTCTGGATGTGTATTAAATATGTGTATGATATAATAAAAATCTTAAATATATTATGTATAGTATTAAATAAATATATTTCCGTTGTCTGGTACCTGTATTACACAAGTCCTTCAGGTACTTAGCACGGGGCCAGACTGACGTGGTGTGAAGCATCCATAGATATTATTATTGTTATTGTTATTGTTTGGCTGTCTTTGACATAACGTGACCAATTTACGTAGGTCCGCCATTTACCTAAAATAAACTTCTCTGATAATGCATTAATTGTTCATGCATTCTTGCTATTCTAAAATGGCAGGCGTAATTAATAAGTTATAATAGGTAGCTCTTTACTCTTTTGTGTTTTAGGGCCCTGCATTTAATTCCTACTTATGCTTAGGATAGGTGTATCAAAAGTTCTCTTAACTTGCACTACCAAGGACCCTTGTACTATTAAAATGAGGGTAAAGACGTCATAGTTGAAACAATGGCAACGCACTTATTTTACTCATTTTAGTCTTGTATTGCAGTTTCTTAGGCTGGTATAGATAGTTAGTTCTTAGGATGCATCTCGGTCTCAAGACACGGTTCAGGCTCTGTGATTGGTTGGCTGTCAAAATTTGGACCAATCACAGAGCCGAACCGCGTCTTGAGACCGGGTCGCATCTTAAGTACTGACTATTTATACCGGCCTTAATTAGGTTTTATCATAGATAAATATAATTGCAAAAATCACCTTTGTCATTCGTACATTTCTTTAGAATCTCTCCAGCAATTAAAACGACTAGTATAAAAATTAAAAATCTTAACTCAGCGGGGTCAGGCTAAGCAGGTGTAGACCGTGTGACCCTGCCAGACCCGTCTTTTAACATTGCTCTAGAATTTTTGATTCACATGTTTATTTAAGAATATCACGATCATAAAGTACACCTGATGGAGAAATATAATACACGGGTGACGGGGTACCTGCAAATATTGTACAAAAAAGCTATAAAACAATTTGATGGAATTTTGCCGGGAATGTGAAAGAGTGATGTTGTGTTTTTGTATAATTTTTCCTAAAATTGTGTTAACTGGGTTTTTAATGTGTAATATTGATAGGATATTAACTATTAGATAGTTATCGTGCACAAGTGTAGGAAAGTGATGCAATATCCAGAAACGTGCTATTTTGTGTTCGCTCCAAAACTCCATCAAAGGTTTCAGTAAAGCGTCTACCACTTTCTTTACTGAATCGACCGAATTGACTTCTTGACTTTTACTTAGACTTGACTAGACTTTAGACCTGACCATGACCGGACAATAAAGAAAAACGATGCTGAAAATTGTATTATAGAATATTGTTTTCCCGCCATTATATATACTCGACACTTGCACTGGCCATGGTTAAATAGCCGAAGTGCCATAATAAGAAAGAAAAAAACATTTTGATTGTGACATTGACGTTGAGATATGAGTATTGACAGTTGACACATGGTGCAAAACGAAAACACTGCAATTTCCAATTTTCAAACGTGTCGTATTTTTATTTTAAAATATAAAATACCTGGTATAGTTTTAAAATAGTAATAACTTATCCAATACAGTACAAGGTAAGTTTTCTTCGTATAAGCTGTTGTTCGTTAAACAAACAATTTGAAATACTATATACTTTGAAGTGTTTCCAGGCAGGCAGAAGGTAAAATAAATTGAAATAATATAACTGCAGGCTTTAATAAGGCAATAATTCCAAAAAATCTATTTGACTACCAGAAATAGATAATTATATACTTACGAACACTATAAATTTCCGTTAAGAAACATCTTTCTACACCAAATTATTTCTACAACTTTACAGGTTCCTAGTTATAATGATAGAATTACCAAGAATTACTAGAGCTTTAAGAGCTCACACACAACTTGATAAGCCTCGATGTCTGAAACCACCAACAAAACCTTCAAATTCAGCTGTTAATTTTCCAAAAAATCTCCAAAAGTAAGTAGAAACTAAACCATAAATCATTCCAAGATAAAGTTAGGCTAATTTATACCTTTAACAGTAATTTACCCTTTTTACCTATACTTATGTCCAAAAAGAAGAGTGGAGAAAGAATGCTCATTAGTATTTTTTATGTAAGATGCAGAAGAAATATATGCCTAACCTATTTAACTAAATACCCCAAATCATTCAGGCGCTTTTTGTTTTATACTTTCATTGTTGTATAATTCACTAGGTTTAAATCATTCAACGATATCTACAACTATATAAAAGAAAATGAGACAGATACGAAAGTTCTGCAACTGTTGAAAGAACTGAAGGAGGCTTGTAAGCTTCTGACGGGTGATGCTACGGATGATGTCATAAATGATGCAGCTGTTCTGACGCTGAGGATGTTCCTTGACCAGGATATTGTTATGCTCAAACATCTGTCACAGCTGAGGCAAACATTTGGAACAGTTCTGTCAACTACGGCTAATAAAATATGTGAGGTAAATATCTATTGTGGTATTACTTATCATAACATGGGCTAGCATTTGTTAAAATATTTAAGCACCACAAGAAAGCACCTTGCATAATATTATTCCGTGTTGATAATATTATGCTAATATATTATAGTCCTAAACTTCTTACACAATATTTTCCTTAACATTAATAATTGTATTAATATATAATTTTGTCTTGTTTTATTTATCTATTATTTAATGCAAACAATTATTATAATAATTATTTTAATTATAATAATTTTAGAAATGTAACAATTATTACTTAATTTTAGGCTCTGAAATCTGTATATGTGACATTACCAGCACAACATTATTAATTTATCAATATAAAAAATGGGTAAATCCAACTAAATATTAATTTAACATTAGTAGAAAATAGTCTTATTTGGAATAAAAATTCTACCAAATTGTAAAAAGTACCACGATGCTGACAACCCTAATGTTTGTTTTGATAATATTTAATTTTTTAAAAGTACCGACGTTAAACTTACACCTGATGATGAATAATTTCGAAACTGGTCGTGTTATTTGTTAAAAGTTATAATAATATCTTAATATAGTGGAAAAAGTGCAAGAAAAGTGTGTTTTATTAGTGTACAACATGAATTTCCACCAAGAACCGACAGTACAATCAATTACAAATATTAATAACATGTTTAAAAAGATAGTGCAATATTAAACATGCAACTTTTTCAGATTGTCACAAAAATATCAAGTTGGATATCAGACGAAACTAAAGAGTACATAAAGAGTGAACTGATTGAGAACAAAGAGAATGTTAAACTGTGGGGAGAGAACATACAAATTCACTACATTCCATACAAACCACAGAAGAAACCTTTAGCCAAGTTAACACAGAAGCCAGCAACGGCCAGTTCATTTGTAACAGATTTCTCCATGAAATATGAAAAGAGAGATGCACAGAAAGAGATTGTGCCACCACCAACAAATAAACCAGTTTCTAAGGTATGTTACGTTGGTCTTTACTCTTTATGAAAGCTAGCATTTAATAGCTTTAGCAGTATAATATATTATGTCAAATCAAAATACTTGCCTGATTTAAACAAATTGTTTGTAATAATAAATAGAGTATGCAACACTCATTTGCGAGTTATAGTTTTTACTTATAATGTCTTAAGATGTTTTTCCTAAAATTAGGAGTAAAGACCTTAAATTATGTAACTATAAACTATGTCTGAATGTGTTAATTGAAAACTTAAAAATGAAATTCACTAACTTTTCCTTCTATCATGTTACAGTATACAAAAACCTGGCTAGAAACGAAAGTGAGAGAAGAATACAAGAATTCCTCTGGACTGTCTGCTGTCGATATTCTTCAGTCGCTCATCACTCTACTCAACTCGTCTCGATCCAACAACGAGATACAAAATGACATGTTTGAGCTGCTCGGTTTTGACAAGTTTGAGTTTATACAGGAGGTTCTACAGAATAGAGAGGACATCACATACAGTCTCAAGGGACCGCCGCCGCAGCCGACCGTGGCAGAGTGTAAGTACAACATCATACACAAATAATATTATGTTAAAACATCAGTACTATTAGGGCCAACCCACACGTACCACAACCACACCACATCGCAACGACAAAATGTCGTCGAGCAGTGGTTACGTGTGAATGGTGTCGCTGCAGCTTTTTGTAGTTGTGTTGTTGTAGCGACAAAATGCCGACTTGGTTGCTTTGTCGCCAGTGGTTGCGATGTGGTTACGTACGAAAGTCAATGAAACAGGGGGGGGGGGGGAGAGCGCGGGCGATGTGCGTGCACTGTCATTGCATCGACGCAACGTTGTGGTTGCGATGTGGTTGCGACGTGGTCGGTATCACACAAGTTTGAATGGTCCAGTTCATTTACACTACGAAATGTACGCCCGACTGTGTGTAGGTGTGGTCGTGGTACCTTAGAGAAATGTATTCATAGACAGAATGTCATTTGTTCGGGTTATGTCAATCAACAGAACAATCAAATAACATAGATCTGCCATCTGCCTATAAAACATTTTTCCTGATAGTGTTTGGGATTTTTTTAAACATTAATTGTTATTGGTGTATGGGCTATATATTAGTTCCAAAAGACTTATAAACCCTGTTCTACGAGGTTTTCTTTAAATATTTATAATCCCAATCAATAAAGTGTCAAAACAAAATCAGTTGCAGATGTTAATATTAATAATATGGATATGAATATTATTATTAATATGGATTAGTGAAATTGTATACTTTCCTATGTAACTCAATAATAATGTCTTGGTACTATTTTTACAGTGGCCCAACTATTACCCGAGAACAAAATGCCTCAATACCTATGTCAAGTGTCAGTTCAGTCAGAGCAGGAGAAAATGATCGCAAAGCTTGTGAGGAAAGAGGAGAAAAAATCGAAGAATAAGAAGATAGAGGAAGAAGATGAACCGGAGATAAATGTCGCTCAGCTGAGGGCTAAGAGGTTTGTTTTCTGAAAGTGAAGATACTGCTGTCAGGGCTACAAGGCATATTGGCGCGTGGCCGCCATTTTTAAAATGTCTTTTTTTTTAAAGAAGGCAGGTTGCTGTAGCCCTAATGTCACTTCGACCCATGAGGATCTATTGTGACTCCTTCGCACTGGAGTATCATCCCCAACCCAATACTGCTCATAAATTGGACGATATAGTTGGGGTTGGTGCCACGAATTTCCTCTGTGGATGAGTATTCGTGGCGACCAAGGTGCCTGTTCCTGTTTCCTTTGCAGTAGAGCAGGACAGTTGAGGAGAAGGTGAATAGGTATTTCATCCTCCTCCTCACAGAATCTGCAAGTCGTTATAGTTGTAAAATGTCACTAGTGTGACAGTTGTTTAACCCTCCATTACATAATGATTAATGACACTATGAACTTCCATGCCAGTTGGCACATCATGGATCCGAAAACTTTAGGATTTTAGTTAAATAGGTAGTTCAAGTTCATTCTGATGTTGCGGGTGTCCATGGGCGACGGTGGTTGCCTTCAGGTGACCCGTTTTCTCGTTTGCCCCCTTATTTCATAAAATAAAAAAAATTGTATTTCAGACTTGCAGAGCTAACAAAACCAGTGGTACCATTTTCTACAAGCAAATCGAATGTGGATCCAATATTACAGAAGATATCATACTTCCAAACGAAAGTTCAGTACCCAAATGTGTATGATTCGACGATAAACGCCAAAAACTCTGCAGGTTAGTGATTATTAAGTGAAAGAAGTAATAAGAAAGAAATGATAAATAAATCAACAATCATAGAATGTAGGTATAATTATGTTATTTGGTTAAGTTATGTCAAGTTAATTTATAGTTTGAAGTCGTGATTGTCGGCTGCACTTGACATAGGTTATGACATTAAATCATAATTTGATTAAATGTCCATGTATTCTTCGTATATTAAGGGCCTGTTGGTACATTCATTCATCATGCCCTATACGGTAACCGGTGACTGAGTCACAATAAAAATTCTATAGTGTCTCGTTTTTCCACGATTGAGGGGGTAAGTAAGTTGTGAAACTGTCCCTAACCAGTCAAACAGGCTGTTATTGGTCAAACCCTGAAAAGTCAGTTTTAGATTTTTTTTCAGACTGGATTAAAGATGTAACAATTTGGATTAAAATGGCACCGCGACAGCTAATATAATAAAATAATATTTTTGCAGGTTTCGTATCCGGTACGAAGCTGATATTACCGGAGAGTGCTATACGGAAGGACACGAAAGAGTATGAAGAGGTTATCATACCTAAGAACGAACCTGTGCTGTTGGAAGTGGGGAACCAGAGAGTTCCTATATCTTCTATGGATGAGGTGAGAAATGTATTTTTATTACATAGGATTAAAAGTCAATATTGTAGCGTCAAAGGCGCGAAAATTTGGTCTTTCAGCGTTGCTACTTTCACATTTTTTACTGTATGTGCTAGTTGCGCCTTTGCGTAATATTCCCTATTTCTTGTAAAACCATAAAGTTAATATACCTAACGGAATAGTGTAACAATTTTGAGCTGTCAAACGAAACCGAAATTGATTTACGTCTATGTGTAAAAATTTGTTTACGTATATGCTTACACAAGCATATTTCTAAGAGATTATATTGTCAACGTGCTGATAAGTGCCGACTGGACGACAAACAGATGAAAAAAAATGGTTCTGCTGTTATGTATCACACGTCTCTTTTTACCACACAGTGTTACTGATAGAGACATCTCGTTTGCTCAGGCCTTTGTCTCTCTATTCCGCTAGGTATATTAACTTTATGTGTAAAACAGAACTCTTTTTTCAGATAGGTCAAATGGCGTTCGAGAATATAAAGGAGCTCAATCGTATCCAGTCCATAGTGTACCAAACGGCGTACAACACTAATGAAAACCTTCTGATATGTGCTCCCACTGGCGCGGGGAAAACCAACATAGCGTTGCTGACAGTGGTGCATCAGATCAAACAGCATATTGAGAATAATGTCATCATGAAGAATAAGTTTAAGGTAAGTGACTTTCAAAAACTGGAGGTTCTATGTTGGGATTTTTTTTTATGAAATAAGGGGGCAAACAAGCAATCGGGTCACGTGATGGAAAGCAACTTCCGTCGCCCATGGACACTCGCAGCGTCAGAAGAGCCGCAGGTGCGTTGCTGGCCTTTTAAGAGGGAATAGGGTAATAGGGGAGGGTAGGGATGGGAAGGGAAGAGAATAGGGGAGGATAGGGAATCGAATTGGGCCTCCGGTAAACTCACTCACTCGGCGAAATACAGCGTAAGCGCTGTTTCACGCCGGCATTCTGTGAGAACGTGGTATTTCTCCGGTCGAGCCGGCCGATTCGTGCCGAAGCATGGCTCTCCCACGTATAAAAATTGTTTTGTATTTGAAGTATAATGTCCGGTTTGTCGGTAGATGGTGGTGAATTTGTCGGTAGTTTATGTAATATATAATAGTACTATTCATTTGACTGACTTATTTTTGGAAGTAAAAGACTGTAGACATTACGGACTGACCAATCAGGATGGTTTATTGATTGTATAACTCTTTGATGTTAATAGCGAAAGATGTCGCTGGCTCGACGCTGACTTTTTATACACTTTTGTACACTATCCAGTTACGCCAACGATCTTAAAATCGTGCGTAGCAAACACTTCTCTATAACAAAGATAATTCAAATTGAAAGTACGAAAATATTTTAAAATGTAGTATTTGTAGTATATGTATGTAGATTATGCAATAATATTTTTACAGATAATCTACATAGCGCCCATGAAAGCGCTTGCGTCAGAAATGACGGCTAGCTTCGGCCGCCGGCTCCAGGGACTCGGCATCGCGGTCAGAGAACTGACTGGTGACATGAAGCTGACTAAAAGCGAGGTGCAAGCGACGCAGATGATCGTGACCACGCCAGAGAAGTGGGACGTGGTCACCAGGAAGGGGGCAAGTGAGTTTACTTTCAAATGTTTTTAGCCTAAAAGTTTCAAATCCGACAAAGTTAATCGTGATCACGTCAAAAAAGTGGGACGTGTTCACCACGCCGGAAAAGTGGGACGTGGTCACCAGGAAAACGCAGGCAAGTGAGTTCACTTTGTAGTGAACTCACTTGCCTGCCCTTGATTGTCAGCTCAACGTTTTACAGTTTCAATATAAAAAGTAGATACAAACCTATTCTCAGGCCTAACGAATGTATATACAAAACTTCATTCAAATCGGTTGAGCCGTTTTGGAGGAGCTCGCTAGTCGCGCACAAACACGGTGACACGAGAATATTTAAAATTACTTTAAATTGATCATTTGAATTTTTCAGCGGACACGGAGCTGGCTTCCATAGTGAAGTTGCTGATTATCGACGAAGTGCACCTCCTTCACGGTGATCGAGGGCCGATAGTAGAAGCGATAGTTGCGCGCACACTGCGGCAGGTGGAGACCACGCAGAACATGATACGAATCGTGGGGCTGTCCGCTACGCTGCCTAACTATGTAGACGTCGCTAGGTGAGTTATTACTGATCTACGAATAATAAAAACTAAAGAAGAGTAACTGTGTCAAAAAATTTGTTCCGCGAGCTACGAAAGAGACCCGAATTACGAATACATGCGTACTTTATCCAAAAAGAGACCCATATATGCAAGAATTTGGTGTAATTATATAGAAGTGACAATAATTATTGTCAACGGCTTTATTTCGTAAAGAGCGTTAGTGTTTCGTAGCTATTGTCATATTTTAATGTGCGAAAATAGGTGCGTCATCGGTAATTTAAAATACATTGCAGGCGTAATCATGCCGAACTTCGGCCTAGTGTGTTTAAACACTAAGACGCCTTCTTAATACGGATGGACTATTTATTAATTTAAGATTTCAATTTTATTGCATACTAAAGTTATTGCTTCCCTTTCAGATTCCTCCGCGTGAATCCCAACATCGGTCTGTTCTTCTTCGACTCGCGTTTCCGTCCCGTGCCGTTGGAGCAACAGTTTATTGGCGTCAAGGACGTCGGCAGCGGCGGCATGGCTCACATAAGACAGGTATACTAGCAATACAGTGATACAAGAATCTTCTAGCGGGTGGCCAAATTAGAAAACGCCATCTTGTAAAGTAAAAAATTGAGAGGTGTCAAGGGACACCCGAATGGAACGAAGTTATGAAATATGTTCAAAAGACATGTATACATAATATATGTATTATGTACTCAAAAAATTAAAAAAGAAACGCCATCTTTTGACGCCCAGGAATACTAACAACACGTCGCTGTACTTTATTCACAAAAAACACCATCTAGTTGACGCACAGGAAAACTATCAACGCCCTCTGCCCCTACCATACAGGTACTAATAAAAAAGTCTCGAGGTCAAATATCATTATGTCTAGCCCCTTTTGCACCGAGCACGCGATAAGGAACTTCGTTCCAAAAGTTTACAAATAGCTAGTCCCCTGCTATTAGAGCGGCAGTTTATTGGTGTGAAGGACGTCAGCAGCGGCGGCATGGCTCATTTCAGACAGGTATACTAGCAGTACAGTGCTACATTAAGGATCGTGCGTTTAACGCCTCCGTGGTCCAGTGGTTTCGAGCGTGGCTCTTGACTCGGAGGTCGTGGGTTCGAATCCCGCGTTGGAAACTTGTTATTTCCAAGTTTGGTTAGGACAATGCAATCACCTGATTGTATGACAAGTAAGATGATCCATGCGTCGGATGAGTATGTAAAAAGTCGGTCCTGCGCCTGATCTCTCGCCAATCGTGTCGGTCTTCCGTCTCACTGGGTTATGAGAGTAAAGGAATAGAGAGTGCTCTTGTGTACTGCGCACATACATAATATATGCGTTATAAGGCATATATAGTATAATATATGCGTTTTATGATGATATGGGTGAAGTTTAGTATGAATTACATTACACTCCACAGATACAAACAATGAACGAGATATGCTACGACAAAGCGGCCGACATGGTGCAAAAAGGCCATCAGGTTATGGTGTTCGTACACGCTAGGAACGCGACGCATCAAACCGCCATGGTGTTGAAAGAACTAGCCCAGAAGAAAGGCCACCTGAAATACTTTGAACCAGAAGATTCTGGTGGCCTCACCAAAGCCAAGAAGTCCATAAGCAGCAGTCCAAATAAACAGTTGGCAGAGCTGTTCTCGGCTGGATTTGCCTGCCATCATGCTGGGATGTTGAGGAGTGACAGGTAGAATTGACGTATTTTATTAACCGACTTAAAAAAATCGGCCAAGTCCGAGTCTGAGTTGCGCACAAAGCGTTCCATACCGTTATAGAGGCTAACAGGCTTGAACATCTGCAATACGCAGGTCCTCACTCATATCGAGTATTGGCCATGTTTTTCACGATATGTGTAGGACATTCTTATTTACCAAAATACCTAATGTATGCCGTTGTTGTACCAATTGTGAAGAACAAAACTGGCGATGTGGCAAACATGTCTAACTACCATAAAGTTAATATACCTAGCGGAATAGAGAACCAAAGGCCTGAGCAAGCGAAATGTCACTATCAGTAACACTGCGTGGTAAAAAGAGACGTGTGATACATGACAGCAGAACTCTTTTTTTGACATCCAGTCGGCACTTATCGGCACGTTCTCAATTTAATCTCATAGAATTTATGTTCAATCATGCTTGTGTAAGTGTATACGTACACATATTTTTACACACAGATGTAATCAATTTCGGTTTCGTTTGACAGCTCGAGATTGTTGCTCTATTCCGCTAGGTATATTAACTTTATGCTAACTACAGGCCTATTTCATAAGCGACAGTCACTGCTAAGGTATTAGACAGTTTGCTTGACAAGCAGCTGAGCTATACGCCTATACATAATGGCTAATTGTGTTTTTTTTTTTAGGAATATGGTGGAGAAATACTTCGCTGAGGGCTATATAAAGGTCCTGGTTTGTACTTCGACTCTCGCCTGGGGTGTGAACTTGCCAGCGCACGCTGTTGTTATAAGGGTATGTTATACTGTGTCACATTTCACTCTAGTAATATCTAAGCGATATTTGGTTGCCAATTTTTGCTTGGACAGACGCTTTTTTTAAATCATAATCATAACCATCATCATGCTTAGTTGGAAAAATGACGTCTTGTTACGAACACAAGAGTTTTTTGCCAAGTTACCATCGAAATTTTGGCTATGACGTAGCTATGTGACGAAAGCAATAATCATTTTTAATTAGTATTGCTATATCGCTAAGCGCTGTCTATTGCTTAATTCAAATTCTCTAAATTTAGTTTTCGAACCCGGTAGTCGTAACTCGCATTAGCTAAAAGCTACTGAGCTTTTTGTCACGTGATCTTCAATATTTTTGTAACATACTGATGTTATAAAATTATTGAAGTTACCAAGTGATTAAACGGCAAAAAAACAACAAAAATGAGAGACAGAGAAAGAAACACGACACGGCTTAAAAATATAGCATTTTCCATCTAGTTGTATTACACACTTTTGTGTCACGGCTTTACAACTTTTTACGTCTAGCCCCATTTCGCAACGCGCGATAAGGAACTTCGTTCCAACATGACTACCATTTTATACTCATTTTCTATCTCCGTTACCATAACATTATCTTACACTTATTTTTTCACCAGGGTACAGAAATCTACGACCAAAGCCACGGTACGTTCGTGGATCTCAGCATACTGGACGTACTACAGATATTCGGTCGCGCCGGCCGGCCCCAGTTCGACAGCTCCGGGACAGGCATCATCATAACGTCCCACGACAAACTCACACACTACCTGAAGGCCATGACCAATCAGTTCCCCATCGAGAGTAACTTTATCAATCTGTTGGCGGATAATTTGAATGCTGAAGTAAGTAAATACTAAAGGTACAGTTACACACACTCAAAACCAGCATGCTTATTAGCGTGCTTAAAACAATTTGCTTTTATTAAGCACACTTATAAGAGAAAAACTGATCGATACTACCACAAACCTGTCATTACGTACTTAAACCACGCCTCCCGCCACCCGCGCCGCAGGTAGCATGCTCTAAATAAGCATGCTTATGTTGAGCAAAGCATGGACACACATACTCATTATCATCATTTGCTCGGTTTAACTGCGTGCTTGAAATAAGCATGTGTAACTGTAGCTTAAAGGTATCATTCCGTTCAGCGCGGTATACGACCGAGATTGCCAAAAATTCAATTAAAATAATGAACTAGCGGCTAGCCTGTAGGTTTAATATTCCACTGACATTGGCATGGCGACCTATGCCCCCGCTGCTTTGTAATGGCGTAGAACAACATGAAACCTTGTAGCCTAGGTCATAAAGTGACATTTTATTTGAAGTTTTGTCGGCTGCGGTCGCTGTGAGTCATGCTCATGACCAATCAGCGGAATTATTCGCAATTTTCGTTCGCCATTATTTCGAAAGCTTATCGCTCGGTCACGAATCAAAGTTGAAAGCGAATAGGATATATTACGCAAAGTAGTAGAGGGCGCTACTACACCAAAATCCGACATGTTGCATACGTCATATTAGAATATTAACAGAAACGTTGACAAACGTTGAACAAAACTATTTGTTTACTGTCTGTGCTGGTGCTGCCGATGCCGTCGAGACAGCAGCAGACAGTTCCCCAATGAGATAATTAATATCAAGGTCTGCCGTTAATGCTAAGCTTTTTTTTTTGTTACAGGTGGCTCTTGGTACAGTAACAAATATCGACGAAGCTGTGGAGTGGCTTAGTTACACGTATCTCTTTGTTCGTATGCGGATTAACCCACAGGTATAAACATTAAGATCTATAAAACATGGGCTAAATTTATCTTTAGACTTGACTTGATGACGTCATTAGGTTAGGTTAGTTGTCTTGTCATTGCGTAGATGAGTTTTAAGATATTTCCCATAAGAAAATATTTCAATATTACCCCAATCTCAAGGTATACGGGCTAACATACGCCGACGTACAAGAGGAACCAATGTTGGAGACGAAACGTCGCGAGTTGATTACGGCCGCAGCGTTGCAGTTGGACCGCACGCACATGCTGCGGTACGACGAGAGAACGGGCAACTTGAATATTACCGGTATGTTGTATTTTGTGTCTTTGGGGTAAATTCAGTCCGCAACGCGACGCGTAGATGCATTTCTAAATATGTATTATTGTTAGATTGCATGACGTCTGTCAAATCCATACAACAGTCTAGGTTTGCGCCCGTCACGTTCGGACGCGCTTTATTTAATAGTTTTATTTCTTTAACAAACTTTCGTATTATTATTTATTTCGATCTACCCGCATTGTGTTGTAATTATGAGTGAACCCGAGGAAGAAGGTACGATGGAGCCTGCACTCAATGAGATGGATGCGGAGGCTGTTAATATAATAGTGCTGGAATCTGGAGAATATGAAGGAGAGGTAGACTTAGAATGGGATTTTGGAAGTGAAGCGATGTTACAGCCAGGCAACAAAAGGCGACTAGCAGGTAGTTCTCCAGAGCCGCTAGCTGATGATGGCTTTACACTGGTCACGAGATATAAGCGCAGAAACCTGCAGAGAACCCCTCCATCTGCATCACCTAATCCGCCAGCTAATTTACGTAATAATTTTGAAGTCTCTATAACCGCCAAGACCGATTTTCTACCGAAGCAGTTAGCGTTTGCAAAACTATTGGCTAATATTATTATTAAATAATACAATATTCAGGGCATAGAGAATATCAAATATAAAAGTCCTCTCAAACTTTTAATTAAATTTAAATACGAGCTAGATGCAAACAATTTTCTGAATAATAAGATTACACAGGATTATGAGTGGGTTTGTAGAAATACTAATGAGTTGCATTACTGTTATGGCGTGGTCCGGGATATTGACATTGATATAGAAGATAAGGAATTGAAAGAGATTTTGAAGGAGGAAAAAAGAGGAATTGAAGGAAAGATTCGGATGGTAAATGGATAAAGTTTGAAACCGTTCGAATAGGGTTCGAAGGTTCAAATCTTCCAAAATTTGTAAAAGCTTACGGGTGTCGAATGGCCGTAGATTCTTACATGTATCCTGTGACTCAATGCTCTAAATGTTGGCGATACGGTTACGTCAATCAGATTTGTCCATCTAAGACCCCAATTTGTCCTAAGTGTAGCGGGAAACATGAAAACTGCGAAACGAAAAGTTAAGTTCCAGGAAGTTGCAAAGGGAATAACTTATCTGTTATGAAATCTGCATCTCCTGTAATTAAGAAAGAAAGAAATATTCGGATTTATATCTGAAATCATATGTGCTCTTATAAGTTTGCATTAAATAAGATGAAGGAAGAGACACTGAATAAGACTTCGACCAGATTGGAACCCGAGATGCTTTTTGTCAAACCTATTATTTCCCACGCCAGGACCGACGGTGCTTCGGCTCCCACTTACAGAGATGTTACTGTTGGCGACTATGCAGCCGTTGAAACTTTACATGATAGTGATGATGACAATATGGAATTAGATGAGTGTGTTTCTTCGATGCCTAATCAAGAGTCGTCTACCACAACTGAGTTCAAGAAAAAGAACAAAAATAAATCAAAGAAAAAAAGTCTAGACGTCAGACGCGATAACGAGGATGTTTTTCATACATTTCAGATAACTAGTGCTGAAATCCATACTGAAAATAAGCAAGTTGAAAAGTCTAGCTCTCGTACTAATCGTAAGGAAAGGAAACGTTTGCTAGAAAGGATTTTAGATAAAATAAGAGAAGTTTTTGTAGCAGAAGGAAGTTTGAAAGATAAGTTTAAAATGTTGATTGAATTTTTCTGGTCCGAAGTAGTAGATGTGTTACAAGAATATTTGAATTTTGAGATGGTGCTTAAGTTTATGGAAAGAAACAATAATGGCCAGTAATATCAATTCTTTACACAGCAGTATCAACATTTTTCAATGGAATGCTAACAGTTTAAAACGTAAGGCCAGTGAATTTGAACTTTTGATGTCACAAGACAAAATACATATGGCTTTTGTGAGTGAAACGTGGCTTTCATCTAGTGTAAGCCTGAAATTTTCTGGTTATAATATAGTGAGAGCAGACAGAGACGATTGGTGGTTTGTGCGCCATAATACATAAATCAATAAAATATTCTGAACGAGTTTCTAATATTTCTAATTCTGATATCCAGATAATCAATATTGAAGTTTTTAACGTACCTACATTAAAGCACGTGATTGTTGTGTATTGTCCGCCTTCAATTTCTACAAGTCAACAGGATTGGGATGCGATTTTCAATACATTCAAAACAGGTTGTCTTATAATCGGAGATTTTAATGCTCATCACACTCTATGGTCTTGCAAGTCCGATAGAAGAGGTGAAGCTGTTTATAAAGCTATGTTTGAAAATGATTTTATATGTCTTAATGACGGTGCGCCTACTAGAGTGAAGTGGGTTAACGGTAGCCTTCAAAAAACCTCGCCTGATATATCATTTGCTTCCACAGACATTGCTGTCAATATGAGTTGGCGGGTTACAAATGAATCCTTAGGCAGTGATCATCTAGTGTTAAAGTTAAGTTGTGGTTTTTATAAAACGAACAGATGCATTAAAAAAGAAATTATAAAGCAGCTAATTGGGTAGAATATACTAAAGAAGCAATGACAATGTTTATTCATGAAGAGGTGAATGATGTCCAAACGAGCTATAATATTTTTACAAATCAAATTAAATATTTGGCTGATAAGCACATCCCTTGGATTAAAATTTGTCAAGACCCCACATCAAACTTCAAACCCAAACATTATTGGAATAAGGATCTTTCAAAGGCAGTTGCTGAAAGGCGTCTTGCATTGGCGCAGTTACGGCGTAATCCTACACCTTCTAATTTGCTTCTATGGAAAAACAAAGTATCCCAAGCCAAATTACTTATAACAAAAGAAAAATCTAAGTCGTGGAGAGAATTTTGTTCCAGTATCAACCACGAAACATCAGCACCCGTTATGTGGAGAAAGATGCGATGGACCAAAGGCAACACTGGACGCAGAGATACTGTAGATCCTCTTAATGCTGAAAAGCTACTGCATTCCTTGACTCCTGATTATGTTGCCGAGCAGGAGCCAACTTTGCCAGAAAGACAACCTTCCATTATAGAATCACCCCTTACTCTCGCGGAGCTTCGTAATTGTTTAAAAAAGAAAGATACATCTCCAGGAATGGATAATATATCATATACTATGATCTATTATCTTCCAAATAATGCTAAGTGTATGCTTTTAAAAATTTTCAATTTAATTTTAATGTCAAGTAATGGACCTGATCAGTGGAGAGACATACAAATAGTCCCTATTCTTAAACCGGGAAGGGATCCCACTCTTGCCTCCTCATTACGTCCTATCTCATTAATGTCTTGTCCGTGTAAGATATTCCATTTGATTTTATTAAGAAGATTGGAGTGGTTTATTGAAAGCCAGGGCCTCCTTCCCGGCACGTCGACTGGTTTTAGACGTGGGCAATCTTGTGTTGATAACCTAGCTTTTCTTACATCTCATATACAATTAGGTTTTGCCAGAAGAGAGCCAACAATCGCTTGCTTCATAGACATTGAGAATGCCTACAACAATGTAAATATAACTGCATTATTTCATATCTTGCAGGAAATTGGAATCGGTAATTTTATTTGTAAATATTTATTTAATTTTTTGTCTAATCGTCGTTGTACAATTGTTTTAGATGATCTTAGTAAAGTAGTAGCATTATTAATCAGATGTACAAACCAGGGACTAGCTCAAGGGGACCCCCTTTCTCCTAGTTTATTTAATATTGCAACTAGAGGTATTTCTAGAATTATTGTAAATAATAATGTTTATAACTCCCAATACGCTGATGATTTCGTGTCATACAAAACAGTTGTAAATGGTAATACTGTAGAAGCAGTTTGCTCTCTTAAGTTAGCTATAAAGGCCGTGATTAACTATTTAGATAGTATTGGTCTCCAATTATCTGTCTCTAAATCTAATATTTGTGTATTTAATAGAACTAGAAGAAGTTTTAATATTGATCTTGAGATTAACGGCTCATCTCTTAACATGGTGGATAAAGTTAAATACTTAGGTTTATGGCTGGACTCGTCCTTAAGATGAAGTCTTCATGTAAATGAATTGTGCGCTAAAAACTATAAATGTTTGAACGTCTTAAAAGTTCTATCGGGTAGGTCGTGGGGAGTTCACCCTCAATATATTCGCCGTCTTTATATTTCTCTTGTAAGGAGCCGACTGGACTATGCTAGTTTTATATATGGTAGTTGTGCTAAAACACATCTTAAAAAGCTCGATATTCTACAAAACAGAGCGTTGAGAATATGTGGCTCTTTTATACGTAGCACTCCAGTGTTTGTTATGCAGAGTGAACTCTCCATTCCTCCCTTACATATACGTAGGTACGTGTTGGCAAGTAGATTCTTGCTTAAATTTAAGTCTAGACTAGGCAACGATTTGTTATATTCTTTAGATCAGTTAAATTTAGTACGCAATTATTTTGGTAATACTAATCTCCCAATTCTAGCACAAATTAACTCTGAATGGAGTAATATTAATGTATATGTAAGTGAAAAGTTAGAGGCGTATTCGTTAAACACATGAGTGTCTTCAATAGATGTCGAAGAACTCATTGTCGATAAAGTTGGCGATGTGGCTCCAAAAAGGAGCTTATCTGATTGTGAACTTAAAAATTATTTTTTGCAATTCATATCTGATAATTATTCTGATTGTTATAAATTATATACGGATGGCTCTAAATGTACTCAAGGTGTCGGAGCTGCCTTCTTCGATCCCCAAATAAACGTTTCACAAAAGTTTAAATTACATAGAGATAATAATATAATGACTGCTGAACTTCTTGCTATTAAGGAATCATTGACTTATGTAAATAACTTGAATAACAATAACAGTATAGTTATTTTATCAGACTCGAGAAGTGCTCTTCAACACCTTCGTCGGTGCGCCACGAAGCAACGTGGCTCTCCGATAGCCTTCGAAGCTTTGGATTTACTCCGGCATGTTTCTGGAAAAGTTTCAATTAAACTGCAATGGGTTCCTGCCCATGTCGGTTTAATTGGAAACGAAACTGCGGATGCGCTTGCCAAGAGTGCAGTTATGGATGGTCCCGTGGTTTGTTCTAAACCTTTTATAAACGAGCTTCGTCATCAGATTAAGGAGAAAGCGCTCGAGAAATGGGAATACCGTTTCGGCGAGGAATTACAACAGGAATTACAGTGTTGGAGTTTGGTACGGAACCATCCAGAATAAACCAGTATGGGAGCCTTGGTTTATTTCGTGTAATTTATCGAGAAAGTTGTTGGTGTCAGCCTTTAGATTACGATCTGGGCACATTCCAGCAAACAAATTTTGCCACTTGGTTGGAATTAAGCCTTCGCCTAATTGCGATGTGTGCGAGAAGCCCGAAGACCTGTATCATGTTTTGCTTGAGTGTACTGGACTGCAGAGCTAAGATCAAGGCTCTTAGGTGACTGGCTGCCTGCACAATGGACGGATCAATAGTGTACTTTCGGAGCCGTTGTCCCCAGAGGCAATAAAATTATATAGTTATTTGGATCTATCCTTATTATATTTTTTTTATATATATCTATACTATACTTTTTTTTTAATATATATCTATAGATATATAAAAAAAATCCATACAAATTTAGAAATGCATCTACTCGACGCGTTGCGGTCTAAAATGATGATATAAGCATGATTTTAAGATATTTAATATAAAATGTATTTGCGAACCCAAATGCTTTTATTGCTGACTATGTCACGTAATGCACGTTGTGTTTTTGCTTGGCGTACGTGGGTGCGTGCATGCGTTCATGTAAACGCACGTGCGTGCGTGTTGATTGTTTTAATGTTTTCATAATCTACATTATGGTAAACACGCTGCCTTTGTCCTAAGTCTATACTATGTCACTTCCAAAACGTATATAACTTTTGATTTGTTTACTATTTTTTTTAATGAAATATTTCACAGACCTGGGCCGCACCGCCAGCCACTACTACATAACGTGCGAGACGATGGAGGTGTTCAACTCGATGGTGCGGCGCTCCATGACGCAGGGCTACGTGCTCGAGATGCTCACCAGGTGCTCCGACTTCCAGCAGCTCAAGGTACAGATGTTACAGACCTGGGCCGCACCGCCAGCCACTACTACATAACCTGCGAGACGATGGAGGTGTTCAACTCGATTGTGCGGTGCTCCATGACGCAGGGCTACGTGCTCGAGATGCTCACCAGGTGCTCCGGCTTCCAGCAGCTCAAGGTACAGATGTTACAGACCTGAGCCGCACCGCCAGCCATTACTACATAACGTGCGAGACGATGGAGGTGTTCAACTCGATGGTGCGGCGCTCCATGACGCAGGACCACGTGCTCGAGATGCTCACCAGGTGCTCCGACTTCCAGCAGCTCAAGGTAACAGTATTAGAGGGCATAGATGTTTAACTGTGAAATCAAATTATATTGTGCATGACAGGATGCCCTTAGCTTATGTCAAACCGCTGGACCCATTGTGACGTTTGGTGTGAGGACCCAGAATAATCACAAAAAGTTTTACTTTTTATGATTATTCTGGGGGTCTGAAAATCGGACAAACCAATTTTTTATTTCCAAAATAACGCGCCATCGAAAAATTTTAGATCGGTTTCACATAAACACCGTCTCCATGACAACGTCTGGAATATTGATAGGTGCCTCAAGCATATTTCCACACCTTATATGGCAAAACAATATGTGACGGATCAGCTAGTAATCTTTGCTAATATTTTAAATACGAAAGTGTGTCTGACTTTCTGTCTTCACGCCAAAACCGCTTAACCGATTCTGCTGAAATTTTCTGTGCAGATTGAGTCCCGGAAAAGGACATAGGATATTTTTCATCCCAGTTTATGGTCAACGGAGTTGCGGACGTCTTCAAGTAATATATATTATCTCACTTTAAAACATTTTCCAGGTCCGTAAAGAAGAGCTCACAGAACTTTGGAGTCTCAAAGACCAATATTGCGAGTTGCGTATAGAGGACGCGCCAGAGGACATACACTGGAAGATCAATATACTGCTCCAGACTTACTTGTCCAGGGGAAGAGTGAACGCGTCGTCATTGCAGTCAGATCTTAATTATATTAGCCAGGTGAGTTTATTGAAAACTTGTTTGTTGCTAGTTTTGTCCGCCAGAGGCGCTTTCGCTGTGTCATTTTTTTTTTTTTTAGAAAGATATTTATAATATATAACTTGATTCATCGTAACTACAAAACACTGTATTGTGATGTGTGTAGTGTAGTGACAATAAAAAACGATATTATATCGTTTGTAATTTATATTTTATATTATGACAACAGCCATTTAATGTATTACAATTGCTACAATCAAACATGTTTATATGTAGTAAATGTAGTTCAATTTTGAAGATTTTTAAGGTTATGTCGTGTTAAAAAGGGTGGACAATAGAGTAAAGACTCGACGTCTTTACTCTATTGTCCACCCTTTTGAAGTTAATATTTTGATGTTTAATTCATTAACGTCTCAATTTAATTAATATAACTAAAAATAAACCTAACTCAAACCGCCATATTTTTAGAACGCCGTGCGTATAGTCCGTGCGCTGTTCGAGATAACCCTTCGCAAGAACAACGCTTACATGGCCGGGTTGTATCTCAAGATGGCCAAAATGATGGAGCTGCAACACTGGGACTTCTACAGGTTAGTTTCCGAAGTGGTAGATCAACAGATAGCATTTAGTATTTTGTTCAAACTTATGCATAATTAATATTATGAATGCGAAAGTGTGTCTGTATGTTACCTCTTCAGGCCCAAACCGCTAAAGCAATTTTGTTAAAAAATACGGAGATACTTTGAGTGCCGGGAAAGGACGTAGGATACTTTTTGTCTCAGAAAAATGTACGGTTCCCCGCGATATACTAATTTTGGCGCAACGGAGTTGAAGGCGTCATCTAGTTCAGATATAAATCAAGTGAAACCTCTTTAGACGTGTTGAGAGTGTTTCTAGGTGGCGTAATAAAAAAGAGGGTCGAACACTGACCTCCATTATACAAGTACGCTGGACTTATGATACCCTTTGAAATGACAGCTATTTTTTTGTGCCTATTTGAAGCGGAATCAGCGCCCCCAATTCGGGGGAAGAGAACTAAATCTGACGCAAAAATGACGTTTGAAAGTCGCCATATTGGCGCTGATAGCAGTAGTGAGAGTATTTAGAACTAATACTAGTAACGACAACGAATAACGATTAAGCAGCCATTTGAAAGTTACGTCAGATTTAATTCTCTTCCCCCGCATTGGGGGCGCCGATTCCGCTTCAAATAGGCACAAAAAGCAGGTGGATATCATAAGCCCAGCGTACTTGTATAATGGAGGTCAGTGGGATCGAACAAAATATTGCGTCACGCGCCGTCACGATTTTGGACAGAAGTTTTACTTCCGACGCGTATTCTCTGCACACATGCTCTTTTTTACAGCGACATGCGTCAATTCAACTGCTTCCCCATAGAAGTACTGCAGAAGATTGAGTATCCAATGCTGAAGGCGGATCAGATTAGAGATATGGACGTGAAGGAGATAGGTATATAGCCTTTTATGCTGTATATTCAATACACAGATTTCAGAAAATATATGAGATATGTTAATGGCGTGGCAAGCGTCGCCAAATCATGCGTGTTTATAAAATTGTCAGTCGCAACTCGCACGCAAGTTACTACACGGCAAATTAGTTTGATGTGTGTACTGAGATTATATTGTAAAAGTGGTGAATTGTAGTTGTGTGAGCTGGCGCCATCGACTCCATGATTCATAACATTTCTCCTTATTTTTGTGTTCTGTGGTTCTATAAAACCTAACCTCGAAGACACTGATCTCTATAATGTCAGCATCGTAGTTCGTATCATACCTAACTTTTCCCTAATGACAGTTTATGTTACAGTCATCAAACATACTTAATTTATCGTCAGGTGACCTGATCCGCAACCCCAAAGCTGGGCGCCATCTTAAGAAGTGCGCTGATGAGTTTCCACTCTTGGAAATGGAGGCCAGTCTACATCCTATCACGAGGACTGTGTTGAGGATACGGCTTACTATTATACCTAACTTCAGGTGAGCTAGCCAATGGTACTGCAAAGATCATCATCATCAGATCAGCATCATCTTTTTTATATTAATGTAAAGTTTCAATAAACTTTACATTAATATAAAAAAAGATGATCTTTTTGCAAGATGATTTTTCATAGCTGTTTCAATCGTTGTTGTACACGATCACAGCATATCCTATTTTTGAAAACCGAACAATTCACTTTTATTTAAAAAGAACTGAGCGTTTGAAGAACAAAACTGTCTTTTTGTTACGATCGGGTTTTAAAATAAGGTTTTTTCTGGCTCAGTCGAGGCCAAAAGATGTCAAATAATTATAGCCTTTTAGCCCCACGTTGGGCGCCAATAACAAAGGACATTGGGACCTTTACTATGGACAAAATACCCACGGCAAACACTAATGATTCATACCTTATTTTAAAGCCCGAGACTTCTGCATGCACTGATTTAAAGCGCATTATTGTGGGGTATGGGAATATGAAGCATTTTAAATTCAAAAAGTGACTCAATGTTTTATATCAAAGTAAAATAAATATCATTACGGAAAGCACTTTGTTTCTTATAATAATAAGAAAGAATGATTACATTTACTCTATTCACTATCTTTTTGTATAAAATCATGACAAATATCTCAATAACGATGTAGGTGTTAAAGAAAAAAATGTGTCGTTTTTATGCACAAATCTTTATTATTAATCGTAACCCTCTCACCGCATTCCACGCCTAATATAATATGATGGTTTTAGGCAATGTGTATAAAATCTTAATTAGTTACTATTTACTAATATTATTGAGCATGAAAATGTGCAAAAACTAAAACATATTTTTGTCATTATCTCTACATTCCCATTACTTTATTAAAAAAAAACTACACAGTTATAACTTATGCAAGGTTATCTAAAAATTAATATAAGTTTCATTCGTGTTTGCTGAATTTCGTAAAGCGGGTCATAAAGGTCCCAATGTCATTTTCTGTTTTACCCAGATGGAGCGACAAATACCACGGCAAGGCACCCGAGGCGTTCTGGATATGGGTAGAAGACCCTGACACGGATATCATGTACTACCACGAGTATTTCCTCATTACCAAGAAACAGGTAAGCTAACATTACAATGGTAATAAGTAATAACTGTAATCTAGTTAGAAAAACGAAATGTTGACCTACAATGATCTGTTGGCATTTGTATGACAGTGGATGGGTGGATGCGAAACAAAATACGTTTGTCTTATTTCGTCGTCAAGTGCAACTTTACAAAATGGCGGCGTTACTTTTATATTTGGCCTTGTATCAAAAGGTGTATAGTTAAATAAAGAATCGACATTACGAGTGCTAACTGACATTTTGTATCTCATATCTTGACTATCGTAAATAAAAATATGGCTTTAAGAATAAAGTAGAGGTAATTTAAAATTGCCAGGTTTCGTTACAATTACTTTGATTGTATATATCTGCGAGTTAAAGCATGTGTGCGTCAACAATATTTACTGCATTTTAGGTGATAACCAGAGAACCGCAAGAGCTGATCATCACTATACCGATTTCGGAACCTTTACCACCGCAGTATTACATACGGGCAACTTCTGAAAGGTAATTTATGTAAAAAAAAAAACGAAGCTATACAGCCGCCATTTTGTAAAAAATGGTTTTTCAAAATGCCGCCTTAGTCCGTCGAATCAGATTATAAGTTTTATTTTTAGATGGCTTGGATCTCAAAGCGCATTGTACCTGTATGGCCGCCATTTTGTAAAAATGCTTTTTCAAAATGGCGTCTTGGTCCTTCGAACTTGATTCGATGTATTTTGTTTTCAGATGGCTCGGCTCCGAAAGCGTATTGCCTTTGACATTCCAACACTTGATACTACCTGAGACACATCCGCCTCATACAGGTTAAATATTATTTACTTTATTACCTACTAAAAAAGTAATGTAGTGAACAGTCAGTGCCGCACGTAAAGATATTTAATGATTTCTTAATTCTGGATTGTTATTAAATATATTTTAAAAAATATTTTACCATTAATTTACAGTAAGATTATTTTATTAACTACCAAAACATTCATAGATCTCCGAGAACTGCAGCCGTTGCCAGTAACAGCGCTAAACAACCCGGCGTACGAGATGCTTTACCCGTTCTCGCATTTCAACCCGATACAGACGCAGATATTCCACTGTCTGTACCATACTGACAATAACGTGCTACTGGGCGCCCCCACTGGCTCGGGCAAAACGATAGTCGCCGAAGTCGCGATGTTCAGAGTCTTCAACGAATACCCCGGATGCAAGGTACGTCACCTGTCATCTTCTCGTTCTTATTGTGTTTTTAAACTATGGAATTTGCCAGCTGTCATTATTAAAATAAATGTTTTATTTTAAGCTTTAGAGCTAGCTTTTGGATGGTATAAAAATCTTAATCATTGTGTTTTTTAAGTTGTATTTTTTTTAGGTTGTTTACATTGCGCCGCTAAAAGCGCTAGTCAAGGAACGTATTAACGATTGGAAAATAAGGCTGGAGCAGAAACTTGGGAAGAACGTTGTGGAACTTACAGGTATGTAATATTTTACTCACCACTTATCCACAGGTGACGTAAAGTCCGACGTGCGCACGTTCCGCTCCGCCCACATGATCGTGTCTACGCCTATTCACTATGTGTCACTCATTTGTTACACCTTGTGGATTTGTTGCGGATTTGGTCGCATTTAAGTTACCCGCACCCTATCATTTCATATATGTTTTTCATGTCATGCGGGTAAAACGGGTGTGGCTAAGAACATGTTGCTACTCGCATGCGGTCCAAATGACAATAAAAGGACCTTAAAGCTCAGTTTACTCTTAAGTGAAGTCATCGCTTATCCACAGGTGACGTAACGCCCGACGTGCGTGCGATCCGTTCCGCCCACGTGATCGTGTCCACCCCAGAGAAGTGGGACGGCGTGTCGCGATCATGGCAGACACGTGGTTACGTGCGCGACGTGGCGCTCATCGTGATCGACGAGATACATTTGCTGGGGGAGGACAGAGGCCCCGTGTTGGAGGTGATAGTGTCCAGGTGAGTGTGAAAGAGATAGAAAGTGCGTCTGAATCGTGCGTGTAAATGAGACGGTGCGAATGAACACGCGCGACGTGGTGCTTATCGTGATAGACGTAATACACCTACTGGGGGAGGACAGAGGCCCCGTGTTGGAGGTATTAGTGTCCAGGTGAGTGTGAAAGAGATAGAAAGTGCGCCTGAATCGTGTGTGTAAATGAGACAGTGCGAATGAGCTTGCGCGACGTGACGCTTATCGTGATTGACGAAATACATATTTTGTTGGGAGAAGACAGATGCCCCGTGTTAGAGATGATAGTGTCCAGGTAAGAGATAGATGGAGTGAAAACCAGTGTCCGTGTGTGAAAGAGATAGAACGTGTTGGCGTGTGTGGCGGATATTTATGGTATCGTATATACGCATTGCGTACTTGAGTCCGTGCAAAGTGCGTACGACTATGCTACCGTTTATCCGCCTGAATGCATTCCATCTAAGCTTTTAATCACCTTAATTGTGTTCTCGTATATTTTATGAGAAATAATATTTTGACAGCTATTTGCAATAACCCGAACTGGTTGGAAATAGTCTTTATTTCTAATAGGAAGTTGGAATACCTAATCTCAAAGTATACTCATTGCCAAATTGTGATTGTTTTCAACATTTCAGAACAAACTTCATACAGTCGCACACGTCGCGTCGTCTCCGTATAATCGGGTTATCCACTGCGCTGGCTAACGCCAAGGACTTGGCCAACTGGCTGAACATTGGCGAGATGGGGCTGTACAACTTTAGGCCGTCGGTACGACCGGTGCCGCTTGAGGTAATTAGTTATTGAAATGAAATTTGTTAAAAATTAACGCTTTTGGAACATCTTCATGGGGCCTGCCACCGGTTCGGGAACTAAGGGCACCCACAGAAAACTGCGAATTCGCATCTCAATTAGTTGTGTCGCAGATATTTGCGATGCGATGCGAATTCGCAATTTCGTGTGGGAGACCTAACCCGGCGAGAAATACCGGCATAAGAACGTCGCAAAATTATTGTATCGCATATCGCATATTAATGACCAATTAGGATCGGCTCACAATCATAGTCATATTTCTTTTTTGCCAGATTATGGTAACAAATTGGTCTTAAAACATATTGAGTTGAGTTTGAAATATGGGTTATTTTATTCTGCTAAGTGCGCTTATATTTTTATACTATAAGTGCTATTGGTATTTTAAATAATAATTTTGTATATATAAAAAATAAAAAAAAACGATCTTATGCACACGAAATTTTCAGGTGCACATATCTGGACACCCCGGACGCCATTACTGCCCGCGCATGCTCAGCATGAACAAGCCGACGTTCCACGCGATACGCACGCACTCGCCCTGCGCGCCCGCACTCGTGTTCGTCTCCAGTCGCCGGCAGACCAGGTGACACACACACACACACGCATCCATACTTAATATTTACGTGCTAGAGTTCGAAGGATTTGGAGACAAAGACCTGCTGACTCTCTTAAAGACTTTATTCACTAGCACTAGATCTAAACATTAAGCACTCACGATGTCCTAGGTTATAGCCAAATCGTAGGTTTCACTGGTATCACTCTTGATCACTTGTTTTCATTCTGAAGTCGCCTTCCTGATAGCTCAAACTGACATTGGCCCGTCTCCCTGCGACTATTTATATGGGCCGAGGCGAGTCCTAGACTGTTCCAGAGAGTTCGTTTCTAGAACGTACCTGACTCGCGTAAACATGGGTTGAACGTTTCTAGAAAATACGAGCATGTAATCGTACACCTAACGCCATCTAGTATCGAGTAGGGGATTTATGTTGTATGTGTTCCACGAGCGGTTCCACTAGTTGACGCTAGATGGCACTGTGAGTCCGTATCCGTAACAATATTATAAATGTGAAAGTGTGTCTGCTGTCTGTCTGTTACCTCTTCACGCCCAAACCGCTGAACCGATTTAGTTGAAATTTGATATGGATATACTTTGAGTCCCGGAAAAGGATATAGGATACTTTTTATCCTGGAAAATGTACGGTTCTTGCGCGATAAATTAATTTTGCCACAACGTAGTTGCGTTCGTCATCTAGTATATACAAACATACAGACGCACACACGGATGCAAGTACTGCGACAAATACATACGTACGTAAAACGCAAGCTCTTGAGCACGCATGAAAGCACGTTTAAACTAGTGCGTGCACGTGCATGATTTACAGGAAAACAGCTATTATACAATCTTCGTTTAAACAACCATCACTGTCGTTCGAATAAATTTTCACACATACACACACACGCACACACACACACAATTTATGATTAGATATCATTAGAAGATGCTCTCACAATTAGTGACTTACCTCTAAAATATAAATGATGTTAGACACGATTCAATAATACCTTCTGAGGGGGGGCCTGGTGACCTCTTAACACAGGGCAACCTAGTTAGGGCACCAGTTTCCTACTATAATTTTTAAGCATCATAATGATTGTATATGTGTTTTTTGTATTGTGGGAGAAATTAATAAAGATTTTTGGATTTTTGGGTAAAATAAGTCCATTATTACAGGTTAACAGCTCTAGACCTCATAGCCTATCTAGCGGCAGAAGAGAATCCGAAGCAATGGCTGCACATGCAGGAGTCAGAGATGGAACAGATTCTATCGAACATTCGAGAATCGAACCTCAAACTAACCCTGGCCTTCGGTATTGGCATACATCACGCTGGCTTGCACGAAAAGGATAGAACTACAGTTGAAGAGTTGTTCATTAATCAGAAGATACAGGTAAAACATGAAAGTCTTAGGGCATGTTTCACCCATAAAGTTAATATACCTAGCGGAATAGAGAAACAAAGGCCTGAGCAAGCGAGATGTCACTATCAGTAACACTGCGTGGTAAAAAGAGACGTGTGATACATGACAGCAAAACCAACTTTTTTCATCTGTTTGACGTCCAGTCGGTACTTATCGGCACGTTGACAATTTAATCTCTTAGAAATGTGCTTGTGTAAGTGTATACGAAAATAAATTTTTACACACAGACGTAAATCAATTTCGGTTTCGTTTGACAGCTTGAGATTGTTGCTCTATTCCGCTAGGTATAATAACTTTATGGTTTCACCACGTCTTGTTGAAGTGCCGGATAGAGAGATATATGATATCCAAAACTTATCTGCGAGATACTCCACCCTCTATTTGTCGGATAAGTTGTGGAATGTGTAGCCTATGCGGTACTTATCAGTAAGGTTATGAAACAGCCTCTCAATCATATTGTAAACCAGTCGCCTTCGTTGCGCTGAATTTCGATTATGGTTTGGTAACCTTACATTTTTCGACAAAAGTTACACTAGCCCAAAATGCCTCCTATTTTGAGCGTTTCGATCGTTCTGTTGCGCCAAAATTCGTTTATCGCGCGGCAACCGTACATTTTTCCGGGATACTACCCTATATCCTTTCCCGGGACTGAAAGTATCTCCATACCTCAGCAATTCGGTACAGCGTTTCGGGCGTGAAGAGGTAACAGACAGACACATTTTCTAATTTTTTTTTTAATAAGGGGGCAAACGACCAAACGGGTGACCTGATGGAAAGCAACTACCGTCGCCCATGGACACTCGAAACATCAGAAGAGCTGCAGGTGCGTTGCCGGCCTTTTAAGAGGGAATACGCTCTCTTCTTGAAGGTTTGGAGGTCGTATAGGTCCGGAAATACTGCTGGTGACAGTTCGTTCCAGAGTTTTACAGGGCGCGGCAGAAAGTTACGCGAAAAACGCACTGTGGAAGACTGCCACTCATCAAGGTGATGAGGATGGTATATTTTTCGCGTGAACGATGGCGAAAAGTTGTAGGTGGTATGATTCCGAACAATTCATTTACAATATTAGTATGGATTTTGCCGTCATTTTATGTCTCATTTTAGGTACTAATCTGCACCGCGACGCTAGCCTGGGGTGTGAATTTCCCAGCACACCTGGTGGTCATCAAAGGCACAGAATACTTTGACGGCAAGAAGAAGAGATACGTGGATATGCCGATCACTGATGTACTGCAGATGATGGGCAGAGCTGGACGGCCACAGGTAATAAGTTTAAACCATAAAGTTATTATACCTAGCGGAATAGAGTAACAATCTCGAGCTGTCAAACGAAACCGAAATTTATTTACGTCTGTGTGTAAAAATTTGTTTACATATACACTTACACAAGCGATTGACGACCTCTGTGGCTCAGTGGGTGAGCGCGTTGGCAGCTCAAGCCGGGGGTCGCGGGTTCGAACCTGCGACCCCCGGCTTGAGCTGCCAGTTGCCACACACTCTTAACTATTGAGCCACAGAGGTCGTCTATATTACCGAATATTACAGTACGACAACGAAGGCGTAGCGGTGGTGCTAGTACACGATCAGAAGAAGAATTTCTACAAGAAATTCCTGTACGAGCCCTTCCCGGTGGAGTCCAGTCTGCTGGAGGTGCTCGCTGATCATCTCAACGCCGAGATTGTTGCTGGTGAGAATTGAGATGTTCATTACTTAGGCCCAATTTCACCAACGTCTGTTTGTGTTAACAGCTTGTTATAATTTCATGTCTTCTCTTTCATTCACATGAAAAACGGAAAGAGGTAACGTGGTACTATTCACTACTAGACATTTTGTTCCCGATAAAATAAATTAACCTGAATACGATAAGGATACAGTGGCGGGGCACGACCTAAATTTGATGTGGGCAAGATATATTTTGCGAGGCCCTCAGATCGATGATGCAAGAGGACCTATACTAACTTCCAATTTTTTTTTTTGCTTTTTTTTTTTAATTTTAACTGTATAACAATTGCTTGCCGGTTTTTTATTATTTATTGCTAGATGACAAATTATATCCATATAATTCTTTGTATATTCACAAATACACACATCGCCCACGCCTTACGCCGCCTCTGTAAAGATACTTACAAATCATTTTATTTGCACACACAATAAAATAGCTTCTCTACTAAACAACTTATATAATGCTCTCTCCCACAGGCACCGTGCAAACAAAACAGGACATACTCGACTATCTCACTTGGACGTATTTCTTCCGGCGCCTCCTCAAGAACCCGTCGTATTATAATCTAGAAAGTCTAGAACCCCAAGACGTCAACTATTACCTGTCTAACCTGGTCCAGAGTTCCTTGGACGCATTGGTCAACGCGAATTGTTTGGAAATTGAGGAGGTAGGTTTGCATTGTAATAACTAATAACAGCTCCATAAAAAATACACTAAAGTAGAACATCGATTATCGCAAGTAATTGAGGGACATGGATGTTCGGATGATCGATTTATTCGAACAATTGTACGTGTTTCTGAAGTCCACAAATATCATGTTTCATACCACAATTATACAATGTGTCCCGACACCGGTGTCCGATCCTTTAATGTCATGATGTATGGCATATTTTATCGACAAATTGGCTCTCAAATTTTACCTTTCTCTCACGGTTGAAAAATGGCAGCCATTTTAGTTTTTGTCGGTTAGTCTTTCACACTAATCTGACCAATAGGTACTTCTCATGTAAATATTCTATGAAGATAAAAAAGGTCTCATTTGATAGCTAAACTTGTGGACTACGCTTACACAGGCAATATGTTATAAATTTCGTGGAATTAAATACAGAAAACCAAATTTCAAGGAAAAAAAATGTGATTTTTTTAATAAATGGCATTTTTGTGAAAAATCGAGCGCATTAAACTGGTTATTTTAATTTTAAAAAGATAGAGGAGGTTTTCATCTTAAATCAATTCCTCTGCTTATATGCTCTAAGTCAGATAGTTTAGAAGTTATAACAATTCATTCAATAGAAGTTAAACCGTGGTTTAGTGGTCAGAGCATGGCTCTCGACTTCAGAGGTCGTGGGTACGAATCCCGCGTTGGAAACAGGTTATATCCAAGTTTGGTTAGGACGATGCAGGCTGATTGCCTGATTGTCTGACAAGTAAGATGATCCACGCGTCGGATGGGCATGTAAAAAGTCGGTTCGCGCCTGATCTCTCGCCGGTCGTGTCGGTCTTCCGTCCCACTGGGTTATAAGAGTGAAAGGAATGGAGAGTACTCTATTGTACTGCGCACACACTTGGGCACTATAAAACTAATCCTGCGAAACAGGCCTGGTTTCAATGAAACTGGCCACTGTCACCGAAACCGCACTGACCTATCGCATTTATATGCGTCTTACCTAGTATCCACACTTACCCTGACATGTCGCATTTGTATGCGTCTTCCCTAGTATCCACAGTCCAAACTTAGCCTGACCTATCCAACTTTCAGGACGAGCGCACCATTCACGCCACATGGATGGGCCGCATAGCGTCCTACTACTACTTGTCACATCGCACCATGGCGCACTTCGCCGCCAACCTGCACTATAACCTGGACACGGACACGCTCCTGCGAGTCCTCAGCGATGCGGACGAGTACGCGACGCTGCCGGTGCGGCATAACGAGGATGTGCTTAATGGGTGAGTTAAGAGAGATTAAGGGCATGTTTCATCACTTCCTGATAAGTGCCGAATAGGCTATCCACCACTTATAACTTGACAGATGAAGTGTGGAGAATCTGTCAAAAAGTTGTGAATAGCCTATTCGACACTTTATCAGAAAGTGGTGAAGCAGGTCCTAAGATTCGCAATGAAAAAGCTTAAGTTCTATCAGACAAGTTCATAGGAAGATGTGAGATGGGGGACCTACGTAATTTTCCCGAGGAAATAAGATAACAATGTATTTATTTTATATTCAGTTAAAACTAAACTAATAACATGTTCCAGCGAGCTGTCGCAACTCTGTCGCTTGCCTGTCGACTCACTGTCGCTGGACTCGTCGAACGTGAAGGCGTTCCTGCTGCTGCAGGCGCACATGACCAGGCTGCCGCTGCCCAACACCGACTACCTCACTGATACCAAGTCCGTCCTCGACCAGACCATCAGGATCATACAGGTTAGTCACCCGCTGTCGCAACTCTGTTGACTTCCTGTCCCAACTCTGTCGCTTACCTGTCGAATTGCTGTCTCAACACTGTCGCCTGCATGTGGACAATTTACAATATGGCGACATTAAATCTGAGTTTGGCAGAATATAAAATTGCTCAGTTTTAGAGTATAAAACAATATAATATATTCAATCTATTTTCGTAGTTTTAACTATAATTTATGATAATGTCATTTCAGGCCATGATAGACACATCCGCTGAAAACGGCTGGCTGTCCGTCTGTTTGTCGTGTCAGATGCTGATGCAGAGTTTGGTCCAAGCGAGATGGCCGACCGACTCACCACTAACAACACTCCCACACATCGACTCTCAACACTTGTGCATATTCACGCAAATGGCCCGGGATTCCAACAGGCCGTGTACGTCACTCAACGGATTGAAAGTCGCGTGGAGAAGCTACGAGAGTCTAGCGAAGTATCTGAGAAGAGAATTCGAGGAGAGTCAAATTGAACAGATTTATAGGGTGAGTAGTACGAATAATAAAACTAAGGAAACGTAACACCCATACGTCAACCGTTTTGAATTCGGTTCCTTTTCGCACACTAAAATATGGCAATAGCAACGAAACACTAAGCTGAAGTCGGTTTCATCTTTTTAAAATACTATTATTTTATTCAAATTTCAGGTGGTATGCGACCTCCCAACGCTAGACATAAGGATATCTATTCGCGGTCTGTGGATAGACAGCGACTGCGAACAGGACAAGGTGATCAGACAGCCGCAATCCAGGGACCACTGGATACCTATACACGCTGATCAGGTAAATAATAGTTCTTCACTGGATGGAGTTGCGGGCGCAGAAAATCATTTATCGCGCGGGAACTGTACATTTTACCGGAATAAAAAGTATCCTATGTCCTTTCCCGGGAATCAAAGTATCTCCATACCAAAGAAGGAGGGGCATTTCGTACCCACTAATGTAGCATTTTGAGACATATACCAAATGAAAGGACTTGAAAAGTTGAACATTTTATTGTACGACGAAAAATCTCTAAGCCATGGGAGAAAAAAGTTAACAAGGGTAGAAGGTAAGAAAATATCGCAAAAAAAAAAACACCCTGTGTTACTGCATCAATTTATAGTGTTGCTGTTAAGGAATCATTTCTGGAAAGTAATTGGATATTTTTTTATGGGGGCAAACGAGCAAACGGGTCACCTGATGGAAAGCAACTTCCGTCGCCCATGGACACTCGCAGCATCAGAAAAGCTGCAAGTGCGTTGCCGGCCTTTTAAGAGGGAATAGGGTAATAGGGGAGGGTAAGGAAGGGAAGGGAATAGGGGAGGGTCGGGAAAGGAAGGGGATAGGGGGGGGTAAGGAAGGGAATAGGGGAGGGTCGGGAAGGGAAGGGGATAGGGGGGTAGGGAAGGGAATAGGGTAGGGGATTGGACCTCCGGTAAACTCACTCACTCGGCGAAACACAGCGCAAGCGCTGTTTCACGCCGGTTTTCTGTGAGAACGTAGTATTTCTCCGGTCGAGCCGGCCCATTCGTGCCGAAGCATGGCTCTCCCACGTATAAATAATATGGCAAACTTGAGTGTGGTAAACTAATAATAATATGTGTGGATGTGCTACAGCTTGGGTACGGCTTCCATACAAAAATGCCCCTTGTTCTTTCGGCAAAATCGCTTCAGCGGTTTGAGCGAGAAAAGGTAACAGAATTTACAGACATACTATCGCTTTTATAATATTAGTATGATGAGTGATGACCAAAATAAAATTAAAATTAATTAAATATTTTTTTTGCGCTGTACTTGAAATTTTCACAATATTCTTACTTATATTTGCATTTAAGTAATTATTAATAGTAAAATTAAAATAAAAAAGGGACACCCTGATGGAACGAAGTTATTTCTTATGTACAAAAAACCCTGTATACACTTAACAAAAAAAAACAGAGTGAGAGAGACAGAGAGAGGAACACGCGCTACCGCACGGCTTACAACTATGGCACTTTTGCTCTAGATTCTAGTTGTAATATACCGAAATACCGACTCTTTTGTGTCGTGTCTTTACAACTTTTTCCGTCTAGCCCCCTTTCGCAACGCGCAATAAGGAACTTCGTTCCCATAATATTTATAGGGGCTACCATACAAAAAACATAATTTTTTGCCTACTTTCGCTCTATAACGGTACGGAACCCTTCAAGTGCGAGTCCGACTTAGTCATTTTATTTTTATATGCATAAGGCAAACCCATGAATCATGATCTCTTCACAGGAGTACACACTAATCCTAGAACTGCATCGTCGCGGCGGGAATCCGAACAACGCAATATGCCCTCGGTTCCCGCGCGGCAAGAACGAGGGCTGGTTCGCGACGGTCGGCTGCGTGGAGCAGGGGGAACTGGTAGCCCTGACGAGGATCCCGGCGAGGGGCACCGCGCAGCTCACCGTGTACTCGCCTAGTAGACCAGGTGGGTAGACCGGTAGACTGGGTAGACCGGTAGACTGGGTAGACCAGTAGACTGGGTAGATCAGAATACCGTGTAGATCAATAGACCGGGTGGGTAGACCAGTAGACCGGGTTAGACATGGTATGCCCCCGTTGCGGCAAGAACGAGGGCTGGTTCGCGACGGCTGGTTCCGTGGAGCAGGGGGAACTGGTCGCGCTGAAGAGGTAGCGAGGGGCTCCGCGCAGCTCGCCGTGTATGGTGGAGCGGTAGACAGCCCCATACACTATCTGTCAAACTCTTCATTAAATTGAAGGTTACTGGTTAGTCGTAATTAAATGTCTCTGAGTGCGGCGGTCAGTGTGGCAGTTAGTGCCTTATCACACTGACGATTAGCGAGCGATTTGAAAGCGATGCGACTGCGCAGCGCACACGCTGCGATTGCACGGCGTGGCGTGGACGCCGATTTGTACACTCGTGTACACAGATTATTATTATATATAGTAGACTCGCTAGGGAGTGACGTCAGAATCCATTTTGCTGCTGAGTGTCCAAAACGCCGAAGGCAAGCTGCGTGCACGCCGCGCAATCGCTTTGTGTGCGCTGCGCAGTCGCGTCGCTTTCAAATCGCTCGCTAATTGCCAGTGTGATAAGGCCCTTAGAGTTACAGTCGTTATAGTTTTTGTCATTATGCTATGTTTTGCCCTTTGCTAAACTAAGTTTTCATATGTTACAACTTGGCTTGTTTAGCTATAGCAGTGGTTCTCGAACTTTTCTGGTAGCGGAACCCTTTTCATGCTGGTGTCTGATGTTTTTTTTTTTTTTTTTTTTTTTTTTTTTACGGCCCCTCATTTGGGACCTCTTGTTCCCCCTTCCATAAGAAGGGACAATTGCTTGCATTTATTAACTTTTTACATTCGTATTAATTTTTATGTTTTATTTACTAATATATTAAACTTAGTTTTATTTTCTATTTCAATTTCTTTGCATCATACATTATTTCTGCAAGATCCTATTTTACTTATATTTAATTTTACATTTATTTTATATTTATATTACTATACTATACATTTTTATTAGATGATACATTTTTCTTTAATTTTTTGATACATTCACATTTATATAAATTTTTATTACATAGAATTTCAATACATAATTTATTCATATTGCAATTTTACATTTCTTTTCGTGACTTGCTTAGTTTACATTTCTTTATTTATATTAATCCATTTTCCAAAATATTTTTTCCATTTATTTTTATGTTACATTCATATTAATATACAATTTCGTTTCATAAGGTTTCGTTATGTGCAATACTACAATTTTACAATTCAAAATAAGGTACAGTTCCATATTAACAATTGTCTTTAGCATCCAGTCCGGAACCCCGGCCAGTTTTTAGTTGCATTGTGTTATAAAGCATAACAGAAGTGCAGTTTTGTGGTGTTGTCATAGCGCGCGCAAGTACAGGTAATAGATAAGTGTGCAGTTACAGAGAGATCGTCGTATGTGTTGTGCTATTTTGTTTTTTAATATCTTATCTTATGCCTTACATGCTTGTCTTATTGCTTTATCAATAATCTCATGTAGGTGCTAAGATTTTTTTTTTTTTTTTTTTTTTTTTTTTTTTTTTTCACAACACATTTACAAATTGTTTATTTGCATTGGTGTTTTTAATTACATAATTAATTACATCCAATTTACCAATTTCTGCAACCACTTAACACCATATCTCACTTAGAGTCGGGATCGTATGCGACTGTTGCGCGCGCTATGACATCCCACTTTTGACGGACCGGACATTCCGCACTAAGTGCGTTATGGCCTGTGTCTTCGTGATGTTCCTTCTGACAATTCGTGCAGCACGGCCTCACACCTTCCTTACGATCATCACACTGAGACTGGTGATGCGCCCCGGAGCAGTGTGCGCATTTCTCCTCGGTGGCACTACAGAATCGCCGCCCATGTCCGTACCCTAAGCAGCGCGAGCACTGGATTAGGGGGGACTGGTCGGCGACCCTGACGCGCTGGACGTCTATATATAGATGTCCTGCCTCGGTGAAACGCGCCCACAACCCCGGAGACACAGTGAGCACCACGTGCTCAGTGTGATCATCTTTTCCCTTCCTCCTGTACTTTACTTTCATCCTATCCTCTCCCCCTCCCAGGATGTCTTCCACGAGGTGCCCATTCTGAGACCTGATGGCCTCTAACACTTCGTCATCAGTGTTGTTTTTAAGCACCCCGTACAACACAACCTGGGGGTCCTTATTCTCTATTTTCTGTGCCTCTAACTTTCCTTCCAATTTCTCTATTTTATTTAAAATTTTATCCCTATCTTTTTTGTCCCTAAAGCCCACAATGACCTTTCTTCCTTTCCCTTTCCTAATCCTGTCAACTTGTATGCCTTCCTTTCTCGCTTCTATTATCTTTCCCATCTCTTGGACTATTTCCGTAGTCGGCATAAAGTTTTCCTTGTCTGCCACAATCAGGGAGTGGAGGGTCCTGTACTTAGGCTTGCCCCGGGCGACACTCGCATATGTTGGGGGTGTCTCCCGTTCCGGTTCGCCCCGCATCATGACCTCCCGCCCCCCGACTGCGTCATTCAAAGTGTCCACTACTTTCTCTACCTCTTTTGTTAACGTTTCTACTACTTTTACCTTTTCCTGTTCTATTTTTGTATGGATACGCTCTACATTTTTAGTTGCCGTCTCTGTTAAATAGTCCCTAAGCTCATGCATCCTGATGTCCTTGATCCTGGTGTCTGATGTTATTTCTAGAAACAATTTATGTATAAGTTGTGGAGTCCCATGGCTCCGGAGTCCGGGGAGCATGCTTTGAGAATGGCTGAGCTATAACTTACAGTATATTTTATTTTCCAGGGCGCGTGATCTACACTTTATATATACTGAGTGACAGCTACATGGGTCTTGATCAACAATACGACTTGCAATTCGAAGTGGTAGAACCGTTACCAGAGGAGAAAGTAGACAGAGTCTATGATGTTGAAAAAGTGATAACCGAGTGAGGAAAAATAAATTATTTATATTGTTATTTTGGTTTTAATTAAAAGTTTAACGGAGTATGTGGGAAAGCCAGTCGCGGTTGCAGCACACTGCACAAAGTCCTATCCATTATTAATATTAAAAATGTGTCTGTCTGTTACCTCTTCACGCTCAAACCGCTAAACCGATTTTGCTGGGTATGAAGATAAATTGAGACCCGGGACAGGACATAGGTTACTTTGGCGCAATGGAGTTGCGGGCGTCATCTAGTCTTAGATATAAAATTCTCGTGTCTCAATGTTAGTTACTGAACTTCTCCGAAACGGCTTTACTGATTTTTACCAAATTTTATATCTATACCATATTCAGTAGATCTGAGAATCGGCTACTTAGTCCAGTAGGGCTAGTTCAGCCTTGTATGGGAATCTGAAATTAATTATAGTCAGAAATGTTTTTGCACCAGTGTTTAGAAGAGGTCACAAATAGCTTAAACTCGAAAACTCGACCAGCCACGACGTGTGCGTTAGCCGCCATATTGGTTTGAAGGTCCTATTATTATTATTATTTTAACATGTGTGGAGACTAGATAAGAGCACAAGCGAAAAAAATTTAAGAGATTACATAGAAAATATACTCGGTAAGGACTGTGACATCAATATTGAAATACTTAAACCTAAAACGGAACGGGAGTATGCTTCTTTTAAGGTCGGTATTACAGAAAGTAATTTTGAGAAGTTATGTGAACCGGATGTGTGGCCTCTTAACGTAGAATATAGCGAATGGATTTGGTTTCGCCGCTCAACCAAACCAGCCCAGCTGCAAACCGAATAAACATCTCAACATTTTATATCAAAATGTCAGAGGGCTGCGTACCAAGACTACGCAATTCCTGTCATTTTTGGAGTCGTCGGGCGCAGATTTATTTGTGATAACAGAGACAGGGTTAAACAGTGCAATAGAAAACGCAGAATTTTCACTTCCCGGTTACCGCGTCCTGAGGTGCGATAGGGCAGATGGGCGGAAACACGGTGGCGTACTTTTAGTTGCTAAGCCGCGCTACGAGCTACGCCAGGTGATGGTGACCGATGTTGATGTTGACGCTCATAGCTTTGAAGTTATTTGTGCCACAGTTCATACCCAAAATAGATTTTTATTTACCTGTTGTGCAGTTTATATTCCGCCTCATACTGATGAGAGCGAGTACATGGTAATGTTTAGTGTATTAGAAAAAATATGTATAAAATATGGTAAAAATTTCGTTATAATAGGCGATTTTAACTTGCTTTCGTGTAATATAAATGTAAGTAACTACTATGAATACTTTATGGCCTTTGGTGAATTCATTCAATATAACGCGGTGCCGAACTGCAACGATCGTCAACTGGACCTGGTACTGAGCGCGTTCGACGGCGTCTCCGTGAGCGCGGCGGACGAGGGGCTGGAGCCCGTGGACGCGTATCACCCGCCGCTCGCAGTGCGCCTCGAGCTAGGCGGCCACGCGCCGCCCCCCGAGCCTGCGCGCCCGCCGCCATCACTCTCTCAGATAGCAGCGGAAAGTAAGCGTTGGAACTTTAACAAAGCAGACTTTTTTCGATTATATAATTTACTAAATGAAATAGACTGGTCCGAAATGTACAATAATGTTGCGTTAAATCTTTTCTATGATAAAATTTATGAAGTTTTTGACGTGTGTGTTCCACAGAAAAAATGCTATTTAGATTCTAGAAAGTATCCCCCTTGGTACACTGCTGATATTATCAAAGATGTTAAACAGAAGTACGAATTACACAAAAAATACAAATCGAGTAAATCGCCTGCAGACTACTCGGCTTTCTCTCAGTGTAGGGCGAGAGTAAAAATCGAGACGGCTCGAGCTCATGATCGGTATTGCGAAAGGATACAAAGCCATCTGGCGGCGGATCCGCGGGCCTTTTGGAGTTACGTGAAATCCAGGAAAAGCAATTCGAGAACAAATAAGTTAGTAAGAAATGGTCGGCAATTGACCGAGCTCGAAGCCGCGAATGAGTTCGCTCGATATTTTTACTCTGTATACAATCCGGAGCCGCCGGAGCTGAGCGTGGGGGCGGCGAGCGCAGCGGCGTCGTCGGCGCCGGGCGCGCACGTGCAAATCACGCGGCTAAGCCCTGGCGACGTACGCCGCGCGCTCGACCGCCTGCCGCCCAAGCGGTCGGCGGGTCCAGATGGTATACCAGCATATATTTTCAAGGACTGCAGTAGAGTATTAGTTGAGCCTTTGACACACTTGTTTAATACGTGTATAGAAACCGCGCAGTTTCCCGAGCGCTGGAAGCTATCGCGTGTTGTGCCGGTACCGAAAGGCCGGGGTGGCCCGGAACCCAGCGATTATAGGCCAGTGGCGATCCTCTGTACTCCAGCTAAGGTTTTTGAGTCGGCCATTCATCGTGACCTGTATACTCAGGTTTGTAGCCAGTTGAATGACGCTCAGCATGGTTTTCGTCCTGCGCGAGGAACGACAGGAAACTTACTGGACTTAATGACGCATCTAGTACCTGCTGTAGACGCTGGTGAACAGGTAGATGTGGCATACTTTGATTTTAGAAAGGCATTCGACACAGTCGACAATGACATTCTCTTGTCAAAATTGGCTGAAGCAGGTTGTGCCCCGCATACCCTGGCTTTCTTTGCTAACTATCTGCGGGATAGATGCCAGTATGTGGATTGTGGCGGATGCTTTTCTGAATCGTATTTCACGAGATCTGGAGTGAGTCAGGGCAGCAATTTAGGTCCTCTTCTGTTCATTTTGACTTTGAATGACCTACCTGAAGTTGTAAAAAAAACGATAGCCTTACTGTTTGCTGATGACCTTAAAATCATAATGAAAATAATAGAGGACGCTGATCACATAAAATTGCAGCAGGATATTGACAGGATTGTGAAGTGGTCCATAGACAATAAGCTGTACTTCAACACGACTAAGTGCTGCGTATTGTCGTTCAGCCGCGCTCGCTCACCTCGTCAGCATCAATACTGCATAGAGGGAACACCACTAAAACGTGTCACTGAAATTAAAGATTTAGGAGTCAGCTTCACATCCGATCTAAACTTTAAAAAACATGTAGTTGAAGTATGTAAAAAGGCTTACCGCAATTTAGGGTTTCTGCTACGGCAAGCGCATCACTTCTCTAACATCGCAGCTTTGAAAGCCCTCTATGAGGCTCTAGTGAAAAGCCACTTAGAATGCAATGCCGTCATTTGGTCCCCGTACGAAGACAAGTACATTAAAATGCTAGACCGTATCCAGAACAAATTTGTGCGTTTCGTATACCTCAAGAGGTACGGGGTTTACCCAGGTTACCCTTTACTGTATCCAACGCTATTTGTTCTGGGTATGGTCGGATATTACAAATTAGAAGCTAGGAGGGAAGTAGCTTTAGCTACTTATGTAGTTAAAGTTTTGCGCGGTGAAACGCACAATCCAGCTGTGCTGCAAGGAGCCAGACTGAGTGTGCCGGACGGGTACGCGGAGCGGCGGCGCCGACCGCCGCTACTGGAGGTGTCGCGCGCGCGCACCAACCTGCTGCGGATGGCCCCGCTCACGCGGGCGCTGCGGACGCTGAACACGGTCGCAAACACGGTCGATTTGTTTACGTGCTCATTGAATGAGTTCACCAAAGTCACATATTGTGTAGCAAGTAAGCTAGAATATAATTTTATGTAAGTAATAGTAACGCTCTATTGTATTAGGTTTTAACCTGTAATGATAGTTGTGATTTGTAATAAATAAATAAATAAATAAATAAATAAATAAATTTTAATAAAGGTATTATTATATTATTGAAGGTCCAATCTTTTTTTAGCTATATCTCCTTTATTTTATATTTTTTTACTAAAATGATAAGAACTAAATTTGTTGTAAATTTAATTTTCTACATTTTGAGATCTTACAATTTTCATTGTAAAATCAATATTTACGGAGATAAATGTAAAAAACAAGTCAAAGTATAATTTCGCTTGTATGTCAATTATTATCGAATTTAGCGAAAATAATTGTAAAAACAAAGTTGTAGGTTTGATCCTTATGAATTTTTTTAGAAATCAATATTTAAGCTCCTACACCTATGGTAAATGTACCGGGACCCAAGCGATTGGATAAAACTGAAATTGGATATTGCTGATCATGAATTAGACCTTTTAACAATTACGGCACAACCTACACCTGAATAATTATTAAAAAATGGCCAAGTGCGAGTCGGACTCGCTCATGAGGGTTCCGTACCATTATAAGGCAAAGATAGACAAAAATTTGTGCTTTTTGTATGGGAGCCCCCCCTAAATATTTATTTTATTTTAATTTTATTATTAATTATTAAAGTACAAATACAATTAAATATTTTATGCGTATTTTAATTAATTATCATAGTGCTGCTATTTTTGATAAAAAGCAAAAAAGGCGACTAAAATCCTGTTTGTTATATGGGAGCCCCATCAAATATTAAATATAATATGTTTTTTAGTGTTTGTTGTTATAGAGGAAAACAAAATACATAATATCTGAAAATTTCAAGTCTCTGCCTATCACCGTTCTTGAAGCCTGGAGACAGACAGACGGACAGACAGCGAATTCTTAATTTTAGTTGTGGTTAATGTAAAGAGCTACAAGTTTATTTCTGTTTTTTTTTCTGTATTTGACAATAATCGCGATACAGGTCGAAATTATACTTTGACTTGTTTTTTGCAGTTATTTCCTTAAATATTGATTTCACAATAAAAATTATAAGGACTAAAGTTGTAGAAAATCAAATTTTCGACAAATTTGATCCTTATCATTTTCTTGAAAAAATAAAGGAGATATAGCTAAAAAAGATTGGACCTTCAAACCAATATGGCGGCTAACGCACACGTCGTGGCTGGTCGAGTTTTCGAATTTAAGCTATTTGTGACTTCGTCTAAACACTGGTGCAAAAAAAATACTGACTATAATTAATTTAAAAAAAAAAATCTAACCTTACTGGGGTAACTGGCTACTTTTTATATTGATAACTGATAAGTGCATTTGTTAAATAAATAATAGTAAATTATTACAACTCGAGACTGACGGCGACCATTGTTTGTGCGACGGGATAGCGATGGACGTTGCCATGGTGCCATACGCATTAATTTAGTCACTTCAATAGTATGGGCGAAATACTTTATATGGCAAAACAACGTTGCCGGAACTGTTAGTGAATATTATAAATGCAAGTCTGTCTGTCTGTTACCTCTTCACGCTCAAACCGCTGAACCGATTTTGCTGTGATGAATTGTTTGATGAATTGTTAAATATAAAACCAACAAATAAACATCACAATTTATTTAGCGACTAACAAAACATAAAACATCTTTTATACAATTATTATTATTTAACTGTTTATATACAAAACAATGTGTATAGGGAAACAAAACATTGTATGACTATAATATTTCCCATGATGATTGATGAGACTAGCTTTATAAGTCCATGCGGTTTGGCTCCACAGTGATATCACAGGCAATAGTACGGTACCTATGTAAAGATTGTATACAGTGACATACACCTCCATTGTGGGTATCGCAGACAATAGATTTTCAATTGTTATACGGCAGCCGGCTGCCGCTTGGAGATTGATGGGTTAATAGCAGCGCGGTAATTAGTAAGTAATAGCGATAATGACAAGGTCAAAGATTAGCGAATTTTGTTTATAAAATAAAGAAATCACGGTAAAAAATAAGTGTTCCCAAAATTTCAGCTTGATAGCATTTGTAAGTTTTTTTTTTGTTATGCGCCTTCAAAGTTGGATATTCATTATTCAAGTCGAATTTTTTTTCATAAAATTTCTTAATATTTGTGTACCATTCGATAAATTATGCAATTAAAAGCAACTTTCGTTATGAAACAACTTTTATAAACGCAATATTTAATATAAGTCCCTATCGAACAAAGTTCTCTCCCGATGCGTACAAGCTACGAAAGAGTGACGTCATACTTTCGTAGCACTTTGTATGGAGCGTTTCGGGCAGGTCTATTTTATAAGATGTTTGAATTGTCATATCTTGGTGAATTTTTAAGCTATCAGAGTCATTATTTCAGCGATGTTTCTATTTTTACGGGTCTTTCAATTACCAATTAGAAAAAAAAATAGTCATCATGCCTATTGCTTATGATCTCGCGATGTAGCCAAAGCCAAACTTACATTTTTCATCTCACCTTTAGGCTTTAATAGTCATACAGCGTTATGTTCTCTGATAGGTTAGAGTTGGACTGACAAAGGCTAAACAATAATGTAACTAAAATATATGTACACACAGCATATCCCTTTTAATAAAAAAGGGTAGTCACAAACTTAAGCCTAGATATTTTATATTATAGTAGTGATTGAAATCGCATAGTTATAAATCTAAGCATTATCAATTTTTCATTACTTTAAATCTCAATATTTGGCTTTGAGAACTGTATTAAATACTAATAGAACTTCTGATACAAGCTTTCTGGTACAAAATAGCATTTAAATTTTTGTATGTCTATACAGCACAAAGCACAAAACACAAATAACATTAATATAAATGCTTTATTAGATATTCTAAGCTAGATGATGTTAGAGATCTTAAGTATGTACTTATATCAAACTTCTGGCACAAACTAAGTACAGTACTCCAAAATTAATAATGCGCATGAATGACCGTGAATAATGACCGTGTTACAATTAAAGCTACAGGAATATCACGACGAACTTTTACTAATACATGTATCTTAAACGCAATGCAATTAGAAAATGCAATATCGTCTACTGTCGCTCTGGAAATACGACCGTTGCTGAAAAATTTTGATAACTTCTATGCGCATTATCACTTTGGGAGCACTGTAGTTGCTGTTTAAAAATTCTAGTTTAATGCTAGGCTGCTTCTATCATGACAATATTATACATTGAGAATAATACAGTTTGTAATATAAAAATAATGTTTTAGTGCTTTAAAAACTACCACAAACGTAATATTAACATAATCGTCTCTGCATATTATTATTCACAAGATTAGTCAGGAGAAAAGAGGACTATATTATATTTCAGCACTCAAACAATATCAAAGATTGTTGGAGTGCCGTCACTCTGTTATTGTCTTTTTCTATCTTCGTACTGTATAGCTCGATTTTCAGAAATAATTTCCCTTTCTCTAGTCAATATTCCATCCAACTGGTTCGTGAAAGCATCGAAGGAGAATTTACTCTCAAACCTCTTCCTACCGGCTTCACCAAACCTGGGACCGAGCTCTGGGTTAATTATAAAGCTAGCCATCGCTTCGGCAAACTTTTCTGGATGAGGCTCGCACAGGTAGCCCGTTACTTGGTCTACTATTGTCTCCGTCGGTCCTCCACTATTGACTGCTATTACGGGCTTACTGTAATACATCGCTTCTAATGGGACTATACCAAAATGTTCATTAGACGGGGTATAAACTAAAACCTTGCAGTGATAAAGCAGCGAAACCTTCTCCACATCTTTCGGTGATTTCAGAAAGATGACTTTATCCTCTATGTCGAGTTCTGCAGTGAGATCTGTAAGCTCCATGAAATGCTCCATGTTTTCTAGATTTATTGGGTCGAAGCCCCCAGCCATTATTAATTGGACTCTGTCCCATTCAGGCTCATTTATAAGCTCTTTCAAATGGCTCAAAGCTTTTAGAGCTAAGCCTAGATTCTTCTTTCTCTCGTACCTATTGATTGAGAGGAACACAAACTTGTATGTACCCACTGGAACTATTTCCTTCAAGGACTTTGGTGGGGTAGATTTGAAAAAGTCTGTATTAATAGAAGGATAGCAGATGTCAGGGACATCCTTTATTTTCTGGAATGCATCTTTGTATACTCTAGCTGTGTATTTGCTATTCACGAGCACTTTGTCGGCATGAGACGTCGATAACTCCTCCAGCCAATTCAGGGGTGCTCTATACAACTTTTTTAAGAAACCACCTTCAGACGTCAGCAATTTGTCTGGATGATGACAGTAAAAGACTACTCTGAAAGACCCCCTAGCCAACTTCAAAAATGGAATGCACAGGGATATTAAATCACAGAATATAAGAGTTGGTTCTTCGTTTGGAATAACGTACCAGGCTAAGTACATAGCGGCATAGACCATACGAGTATAAGCGCATAGAGCCTGAAATCTTCCGAAAATAGAACGTGGTATCCAATCGCCTATAACGTTAACTGGAAAGGTCCCATCTCTTGTTTCGGCAAAACAGTGACCAGGATCGTGATGATTCGTATAAAAGGCTACTTCGTGGCCTTTGTTTTTAAATGCCAAAGCCGCATCAATAACCAACCGTTCTGCACCTCCTATACCCAAGTCGGGATGAAGAAAGAATACTTTAACCATTTTGCGAAACTTCAATACGCATAATCTTCAGTCATTGACCAACTCGAAGAAGGTAATACGATATATAACAAGTAAGAAATACAACACGTTGCTCAATATTTTCCAATGAATTAGGGATAATTTTCAAAATTTTGCAAAACGCAAACACGACCACGACTGACGAAAGATCAAATTTGACATTGACGCACAAGTCAAAGCATTGACGTTTATTTTTTTTCAAGTGGTTTTTTTTACTAACAAAACCGGAAAAGATCCGGAATCTTCACTAGCGGAAGCGGAATCTTCTTAGATATGTTACGCTCAAAGACCGAAATCGCTCAATGAGCGAAAAAATGGCTCACAAGCACAACGCGTTGTGGTCACAGAGAAACAGCCACGACGCGTTCTGGCAATCACAAAAAGACCATAACGCTAAATTCGTGTCGTGGCTGATATATGCTATTCGTTTTTCTTGATTTGTTCTTGATTGATTAATCGTCCATAGGTATGGAAGATTATATTTGAATTACCACGCGTACTACAAAATATTTTTTCCTTTACTGAATCACTGCATAACGTGTTTATCATGGGCGTACCCAGGTTCTGGGCCAGGGGGGGGCGACTTACCCAGTTTCTGGGCCAGGGGGGGGGGGCAAATTATGCAGATTCTGGGTCAGGGGGGGCAAATCAGATTTTTTATAAGCTAGGTGTTTAAGAATAAAAAATTAATAATTTTTAGTTTTAAAAATATTGTATTGCAAACAAAATAAATGGTAAAAACTCGTTTTATTATTTTAATTTTTATAGATGAAAGTACTAGATAATATACTTAGTAGGGACGTCAACATGATCCAGGGGGGGGGGGGGGCAGCTGCCCCCCTCTGCCCCCCCCTCGGTACACCCAAGTCCATACTATCCGTACTAATATTATTACTGTCTGTCTGTCTGGCGCAACGTGTTATTGTATTGTATCAAATAGTAGTATTATATTTAAAATTTAATAACTACGTTGCGCCATACATACAGTAATAATATTAGTACGGATAGTATGGAACTATGGATATTTTATAAATAATAATGATAAACACATTATGCAGTGATTCAGTAAAAGAAAAAATATTTTGTAGTACGCGTGATAATTCAAATTTATAATCTTCCATACCTATGGACGATTAATCAATAAAGAACAAATCAAGAAAAACGAATAGCTTATATCAGCCACGACACGAATTTCGCGTTATGGTCTTTTTGTGATTGCCAGAACGCGTCGTGGCTGAACCGCTGTGACTACAACGCGTTGTGAGCCATTTTTTCGCTCATTGAGCGATTTCGGTCTTTGAGCGTAACAGATATACTACTCACAAAGTCACCATTCACCAAGTCAAACATACAGCATACCGAACATTTAAATAAAATATTATATTTAGAAGGAAACCGTTGCGACTTGCGACACCCAGCTGCACCTCCTGCACCACTCAGGAGTCGCGTGACGCGCCTTTTGGTAATTCGGCGTATTCCAATTTCCAGCTACAATATATTTTACGAGATGATGCCTGTTTGCAATAATATTATTAATACTTTTCTCGAAAAAGCTAGAATATTCAATAACTTTGGCTTGGCCTTGCTCCAATAGTTTATCATTTCCTGCGAAGGAATAATTCGCTTTCGACCATCAGTGATGGTCCACTGACCATCACCAACCCATCAGGCCACTAATAGTCAGTGAAGTCCTTTTTAGGGATCCGTACCCAAAGGGTCAAGTAAATAAAAGCAATAATACGGTAGAAGAAACCAAGGCATTTATTTCTTATTACAACTCATCTTTTCTTTCAATCTTCACTAAGTCTACATGGAATGTAAGTGTTGCTGACTTTGGAATCTTGGGAGGTGCACCAGCTTCCCCGTACGCCAACTCCGGTGGAATCACTAGTTTCCTCTGTTCTCCCTCACACATACCAATCAAACCCTGGTCCCATCCTTTGATGACTTGTCCGGAACCAAGGGTGAATGTTAACGGGTTTCCCCTAGGGATAGAGCTGTCAAACTCTGTGCCATCTTGTAAAGTACCCTGTAAAAAATGTAATTAGCATCTTTTCAGTATATAACTACTTTTAAAAAGTTAAAGTTACAAAAATAATGTATAACCTTCGTGCGCGAGTCTAACTCGCACTTGGCCGACCAAGTGCGAGTTAGACTAGCGTACGAAAGGTTCCGTACCATTATAGAGCGAAAGTTAGAAAAATGCGGTTTTTGTATGGGACCCCTTAAACATTTATTTAATTTTAATTTTATTATTAATTATTAAAATACAAATGTAATTAAGAATTTTCCGAGTATTTCAAGTGCCTACATTTAGCCATTGTTGATTACAAGCAAAAAGGCCAAAAAAATCATGTTGTTTGTATGGGAGCCCCTAATAAATATTAATTTTATTTTGTTTTTAGGGTTCCATACTAAGACTTCAATGTCTGTCCGTCTGTCTGCCTCCAGGCTGTATCTTAAAAACCGCTATAATAGCTAGACTTCTGAAATTTGGACAGATTGTGTATTTCTGTTGCCGCTATAACAAATACTGAAAATAAAATAAAATAAATGTTTAAGGGCTCCCATACAATAAACCTGATTTTTTTGGCATTTTTTGCTCTATATCAACAATGGCACCAGGTAGGTACTTGAATTTTTCATAAAGTCCTTTATTATATGTGTACTTTAATACAAAAACACAATTTTTGGCCTATTTTTCCTTTATAACGGTACAGAACCCTACGTGTGCGAGTCCGACTCGCACGTGGCCGATTATTAGTAATAATTATTGTTATAGAGGCAACAGAAATACACAATCTGTGAAAATTTCAGAAGTCTAGCTATAGCGGTTTTTAAGATACAGCCTGGAGGCAGACGGACAGACATTGAAGTCTCAGTAATAGGGTCCCGTCTTTACCCTTTGGGTACGGAACCCTAAAAATATAATCAGAGCCTGCAGGATGTAACTTAGCAAATATTTTACATGGCAAAATAATATGTAATAATAATTATTGCTAACCGTATAGTGCATATGCAGAAGATCTCCCTTTTTGCTTTTGATAGGACATTCTGCCGGCCGCTTCTTCACTCCAATTTGCAGTTTCTTAGGATTAGTATTACTGCCTATCACAACATAATTGATAACGCTGAAAAGAACTATCAAGAACAGCAAAACTTTACAGTAGGTGTGTATAGATGGTGCCATTTCGATGTTAATTTCACAACAGTTATTAAGATTACCGTATTTTTGTATAACTTTCAATAATAAAAAATAATACTAATTTACTTAAAAATTAAAATAAAGGTCCTTTTCGCCCTTTCCTTTTGTAAACCACAGATTACTAGTCTATTGTTGTAAACCTACTGTTACTTGAACCTACTTTATAGAATTTATACGTCCGCTGTTCTTCGTTTCCTTCTTTTAATTTATTTTAACGGTCTGTTAAGCCATAGGGGCATATTACACTGTCAATAATATTTATGGTGTAAATTACACTTTTAATTTCTTCATTTTCATAACAGACTTTATAGCGTGTAGGTACCTAATTTATTATATTAGTATGTATGTGATGATGATTAAACTTAAAAAAATATTTTTTTGTAATATGGTACCTATTTAATATTTTTTAGTGTTTTACTATATTTTTTTGTGTTTAAATATTTTGTAGTAAATTTTTACGCAGGAATCTAGGTAATTTCTATTTTAAACTGAAAAATAACTCAAACAATATGTTAAATATTTTCGTATGAGAAAATGATTTTGGTATTACCGTATGTATGAGAATGTCGATGGCACCCGGCCCTTGTATTTTGTACGGTGTACCCATTTCATTTTGACCGCGCGCTTGCCGCTTGCTAGGGGGCACTAGGGTAATGTTTGCACAGGGGCGCCACATGTGCTAGAGACGGCCCTGGTCAAATAGCTAGTAGTAATTGATGCTAGGATGATATGCATACTTGATCCTAGTAATTATTGATGTAATCATCCAAATCGTCGCCATGGAAACTAAACTCTAAAGCCCACAGTGGGTGGAGACTAGAGTTAAATGGATAAAATGAAGAACTATCGCTTACTTGAAATTGAATAAAAAAAGTGTATCATTGAAGTCACTTGTCGGCTGTCAGCTGACAAAAATTGCCAAAACTGTCAAAATTGGGAACACATTTGTATTGTTTGTTGTAATTATTAAGTATCTAATTTGTTGAAAAATCTCATAAAATAACTTAAAATAATTCAAAAACGTATAAAATTATAATTCAAGTCAAGTGAGTCTATAAAATGCCCAACGAGGCGCTAAGTGGAGCGTCGTTTATAAATTCTGTCGGCACATCAAATTCCGAGGAGAGTAAACAAAATGTCGACAGTTCTTTAGAGATTCCTTTAATAGATTCCGAAATCAATAAAGTATGTTTATCACAGCACAGTGACACGGAAATACAGGTACATATAAATGCCGATGATATTATTTGGAAAGCACTAAAGATAAGATAGTGATGATTTAACTATAAATTATTGATTTCCTTCGACTATACTTGCATTTTGTTAGACCTAGCTCCTGCCCATGGTACATGTTAAGTTTTTACATAAGATCTTCGTGTTACGTTAGTAACATAGAATATCATTGATCTTTGTAGTAAACTAACCCAAACCACACAAAATATTGGTCTGAGTTACAGAATTTCAAACTTGGTTCTGTACATCCACAGATTTACTTGTTTAATTTTAAATTTGTTAAATTCAATTACGATTTGGAAATCTACTTGTCTCATTGCTATTTTGCCTCAAAATAACTGATAAAGACATTCATTTATCTATCTTATTGTCAAGCCACTTTTCTAACATAGTATCATCTTATAACATTGTGGTTCTTTTAAAATCTCAATTATTTTGTTACTTTAGTTTCAGATGGAAATAAAATTGGAACTAGAAGAAAATTATGAAAAGGAAGATTCTCAGGATGATTTTAATAATGTAGACTTTGCCTCCACATATTGTGATGTTGTGATAAAAGAAGATAATGAATGTAGTCAATCAGGTAACAGTTATTATATTAACAATGTTATTTTGTAGTATAAATGACTTTAAAATTCAATTATCAATTATATTAAATATTTATAGTGTACAATTCAAAATATATGACTAAATCTTGAATTTCAGATCCGAAAACAACAGAACATTGTTTGGAACTAAAAGAGTGTAACGGTATGGGGATAAGTAAATTACAATACATGATTGACGTTAATATAGTAAGAGAAGAATTAAAAAAGGAAATCAATAATGTTAAGGAGAGAACAAAAAGAAGAGAAAAATACAACTATTTGTGTGATATCTGTCCGTACAAAGCAAAAACAGACAATGCTTTGGCAAATCATAAACAGCTACATAGTAATCCCAGTGATGCTACATTGTTTACCTGCAAATTTTGTCCGTATGTTACAAATCATAGATCATACATCATTTTACATGAAAGAGTGCACACTGGAGATAAACCATTTGCCTGTAATATATGTGATATGAAGTTTTCACAGACCAGATCTCTCAGCCGACACAAAAGAGTCCACATGGGGAAGAAACCGTTTATTTGCGACGTTTGCAACCGCCATTTTGCTCAAAAATACAATTTAGTCAAACATTTAAGAACCCATACAATCGTTAAACCCTACAAATGTGATATGTGCAGATATAAATTTACGGACATTGATAGCTTAAACGCTCATAGGCTTACGCATACTGAGGAGCGGCCTTTTATGTGTGATCTCTGTCAACACAAGTTCACTAGGAGAAGTTGCTTGATTGAGCACATGAAAGTACATTCCGGAATAAAACCGTACCAGTGTTTGAAGTGTGGTTGCAGTTTCTCAAAAAAAGTGAATCTAGATAATCACAATAGGATACATACGGGGGAAAAACCGTATATGTGTGATGTATGCAAAAGATACTTTTCTCAGCGGAGTAATCTCATAAGCCATCGACTGAACTCTCATCCAGACGCTAAACCGTTCACCCCAGAAGAGGGCAAACTGTTCTTGCAGAGACCCCGAAAACCAAAGTCGAAGAAGCCTAAATTGCCACCTGACGTAAGACCTTTCCCGTGTGAAGTTTGTCAGCGCAAGTTCAGACAGAAATGTGATATGCAGAAACACATGCGGATACATACAGGTGAAAAGCCTTATGCGTGTGATATTTGTGACATCAGGTTCACTCAAAAGTATCATTTGGTTACGCATAAGAGAACACACACGGGGGAGAAGCCTTATACTTGTGATTTATGTAATCGGCAATTTACACAGAACAGTAATCTGAATGTCCACAAAAAAACACATGCTCGGGAGGTGGTCGAATTCTTGGAGAGTTTGTAGAATTTGCTCACCAGACACTAAGGCTGGTATAAATAGTCAGTACTTAAGATGCGATCCGGTCTCAAGACGCGATTCGGCTCTGTGATTGGTCCAAATTTTGATAGCCAACCAATCACAGAGCCTGAACCGTGTCTTGAGACCGAGATGTATCTTGAGTACTGACTATTTATACCAGTCTAAATGCTTTAACCCGTCAATTGTGGAAAAACGAGACACAATAGAATTTCTATTGTGTTTTGTCACCGCCCACCGGTGACCGTATGGGGCTTGATGAATTAAGCTAAGTAAGTTTATTCTGTTATAAGATCAAAAGTGGTCTAAAGAAGGGGTTTAAATAGACATTGTCATATTATTTTTAAGTAATACAAATAAGAATGGAATTTGCTTGTATTGGTTATTTAATTCTATAAAGTAAGTTATTTTTTAAGTAAGTATTTATATAAATACATTAAAATGAATAATAAATATTAGAAACATAATTGTCTTATTAAATTCTTCTATTAAACTTTTGAGTCCGGGGGTTGTCATTGATAGTTCATAGCATCTGCTTATTTATTGAATAAAAAAATTGACAATCTGCTTTGGCATGGGCCTACCCAGGTTCTGGGCCAGGGGGGGCAAATCAGATTTTTTATAGTATATGATCTGGCTTCCTCGACTACTGCTTTTATTGAGCAGAATATTAGTCATATTTTGAACGAATTGGAATATGTTCCAAATATTTCTTTAAATTAGATAATAAGACAATGGAGGAAATCTCTTGCAGAAATAAATTACCTTTAAATAGTCAAAATCCTACCAATTTAATAGATTCAAATATAGTAAGTGAAAATAATTGTAATTTAATTAATCTGGTGCATCAGAATTTACAAGGTATGGTAGGTAAAGAACTTGAAATTGAGTTATTTTTGAAGGAATTTAACATTGATATTATGTGTATATCTGAACATTGGTTTAGATCACATGAACTCATTTTCAACTTCAATGATCACCAGATAGCAAGTTCGTTCAGTAGAGAAAATGCCATTAGAGGCGGCTCTTTAATATTAATCAGAAACTCTGAATGAGTCTCTCTACTGAACGAATAATAGAAGTGGCCTGCATAGAGCTGAACCATCTAATAATTGTAAGCGTATACAGGCCTCCATCAGGGTTATACGAATCTTTTGAAGTAACTATGGAACAAATTTTGTCAAAAATATGTGCATCTAACAAAAAGGTTATTATATGTGGCGATTTTAACATTAATTTATTAGATTTAACCTCAACTACTGTTAGATTCACATCTTTATTTCAATCGTATAACCTTTACAGTTTGTTTCAGGAACCAACAAGGGTCTGTGAGACTACAGCCACTTGTATTGACAATATATTTACTAATCTTATTCCAGACAAAAAAGAAATAATTAATAAGCTAAGTTCTGATCACTGTGGACAAATAGCCTCTTTTAATATCAAATGTGACAGTGATGCGAAGAAAAATCTTGTGTTTATTCCTGTGACCACAAAACGTATTGAGCAATTTAGAAGTAAATTAAATTCAAATATCCATTTATTGGACAGCTCACATAGCTCTGATGAAGCTTTTAATAAATTATTTAAGGTGATAAGAACTCAATTTAATTCAATATTTACTTCTAAAACGGTTAGAAACAGTAATAAAAAAACTAAATTTATTAATTGGGCAACAAAAGGAATAAAAATAAGTAGGAAAAGATTATATGACTTATATGATGAAAGGTGTATTAACAATAGTGAAGTATTTAAAGCATATGTTAAAAACTACTCAAAAACCTTCAGAAAAGTTTGTAAAGCTGCTAAAGCCCTATATATAAAAAATAAAATTAAAAACTAAAAATAAAATCAAAACAACATGGCAGGTAATAGCGGGTGAGACTGGAAATGTCACCTGTCGTAGCTCTGATTTTGAACTATACTTTGAAAATAAAAAGATTACTAATGATCAAGAAGTTGCGACGGTCTTTGAAAAGTTTTTTGCTGACATTCCGGTCTCAACGACAAAAAATTTAAATTCTTCGTCTGAAGCTGCCGAAAAGCTACTCAGAGACAATGTAAAGGAATGTGATGTCAATTTTAAGTTTAGAGAAATTAACCCCAGAGATATTATTGATACCTTTAAATTGTTGAGTATCAAAAATACTGCTGATCTCTGGGGCATGTCCACAAAAATTATTAAATCAATAATTGACATCGTAGCTCCTCATTTAGCAATGATTTTCAATGACTGTATAAAAAATGGTGTTTTTCCTGACTTAATGAAGCATAGCAAGATTGTTCCTTTATTCAAAGCCGGAACTAAATCGGATCCCACGAATTTCAGGCCTATATCAATTCTACCGACCTTTAGTAAAATATTTGAAAAAATTATTTTAAAACAATTACTAGTACATTTTAATTCTAATAATTTATTACATGATAATCAATACGGATTTACTAAGGGTCGATCCACAACGGATGCTGGTATAGGACTCCTTTGCAGTATTTTTGAGGCTTGGGAGGAGTCGCAGGATGCCTTAGGTGTTTTTTGCGATCTCTCCAAAGCCTTCGATTGTGTTGAGCATGCTACATTGATCAGGAAATTGCGCCACTACGGAATTAAAGACTCTGCTCTCAGCCTTTTGACTTCTTACCTTAAAAATAGGACTCAAAGGGTTGAGGTTAATAGTAAAAGGTCCAAAGGAACCAAAATAGAATTAGGTGTCCCACAGGGATCTATATTAGGCCCATTTCTTTTTCTCATCTATATAAATAACTTACCTTATCTAGTTAAGGATAATAATAATGAGATAGTGCTTTTTGCTGATGACACTTCACTTATTTTTAAAGTGAAGCGACAACAGTCGAACTACGACGAGGTAAACAGTGCTCTCTCAAAAATAGTACATTGGTTTAATGTTAATAACTTACTTTTAAATTCTAGTAAAACAAAATGTATAAAGTTTACTTTGCCCAATGTTAGGCAAGTCCAAACCAATGTAGTATTAAATGATGAGAAGATGAATTTGGTAGACAACACTGTATTCTTAGGTATTACACTTGATAGTAAATTACAGTGGGGTCCTCACATTGTTAATCTTGCAGGTAGGCTCAGTTCTGCAGCATATGCAGTCAGAAAAATTAGGGAAATTTCTGACGAAGATACGGCACGATTAGTATATTTTAGTTATTTTCATAGTAGGATGTCATATGGAATCCTTTTATGGGGAAACGCTGCCGACATTAATACAATATTTGTGCTGCAGAAGCGAGCCATACGTTCTATTTATAAAATGTCTGCTATAGAATCTCTGAGAGATAAATTTAAAGAAATTGGTATTCTAACTGTTGCTTCTCAATACATTTTGGATAATGTAATATATGTTAGAAAAAATATAAGTAAATTTAAAGTTAAAAGTGACATTCACTCTAGGAATACTAGAAATAAGCACAAGCTAGATATGCCGGTGATCAGACTTAGTAAAGTCAGTAAATCTTTTAAAGGTCAATGTATACGCCTTTACAACAAAATCCCAGAAAACGTTCAAAATCTTTCCATTAATAAATTTAAAAAAGTAGTTAAAGAACGTTTGTGTGCCAAAGCCTATTATAAGGTCAATGATTTCATAAACGATGGCACACCTTGGGAGTAGGATGGCTTCTTGCAAGGCTACTTCTTCATTATTATAGGACTTACAATTATGTATATGGATATTGTATATAATATTTAGTTACAAAATTGTAAACTTTATTTTAAAAGATTAATTTTTTTCTCACTTTTTTTGGTAAAAAAGTGGGCCCCGTGCGAGTTTCTTACGCCGGTTCTTCTCGCCGGGTTAGTTCCCGAACCGGTGGTAGGCATCATGTAGGACTTTCTGAAAACATTTATTTTAAATTTATTCAGAAATAAAACAATTTTGATTTTTGATTTTTTTTGATTTGATCACCAAATGCATTTGGTGATCATATACTATACTTGGCGATCATTTACTTTATTTGGTGATCATTTAAGTATATTTGGCGTTCGATAACAATTTGAAGTGTAGCCGTGACTAAAATAGCTGGTTTAAGTAACTACATTTAAATGTAGTAAATGATCACCAAAATAGTAAATGATCACCAAAGCGAGCAAATCAATGCGATATTTCTGTCCAAATAAATCACTACAATTGACAAAACTGTGAACAAAAAAATTGGCCAAGTACGAGTTGGACTCGCGCACGAAGGTTTCCGTACCATTATAAACCAAAATGAGGCCAAAAATTATGCTTTTAGTATGTGAGCCCCCCTTAATTTTTAATTTTATTTGAATATTATTATTAATTATTAAAGTACAAATATAATTAAGAATATTGTGAGTAATTCAAGTGCCATTTATTATTGATTACGAGCAAAAAAAGCCAAAAAAAATACATTTGATATATGGGAGCCCCCTTAAATATTTACATATATTTTATTTTGTTTTTAGTATTTGTCGTTATAGCGGCCACAGGAATACACAATCTGTGAAAATTTCAGAAGTATAGCTATAGCGGTTCTTGAGTTACAGCCTGGAAACAGACGGACGGACAGACAGACAGACATCGAAGTCTCAGTAATACGGGACCCCCGTTTTTACCCTTCGGGTACGGAACCCTATAAAGTATAATAACTCCGTATTATGTTATATTCAGCAGTTTGGACCTGAAAAGATAACAGACGGACACCTACCCTTTCTAATAATTTAAAATAATATTAGCATGAATAATGAGAGTTTTACATACTACATAATAAAGTGATTATAAATGCGAAAGTCTGTCTGTTTGTCTGTACTCTGTAACCTCTTCACGCCCAAACCACTGAACCGATTTTGCTGTGGTATGGAGATACTTATACGTCTTACTGATTATTAAATTATTATTATTTATTTACGATAGTCAAATGACGAGTTGTAATTATTTGTTTCTCATTTTAAAATTAAAATATAGTTTAAATTTGGTTTTTATTATTTACAATTTCCCGGTTAGCAATATTTTTTTTGGTTCATTTTTCTTTAATAGAATAGCAAAATGGAATACTTTATTTATAATTTTACATTATAGTGCTAGTATGATGTTGGTGATCATTTACTAATTTTGGTGATCGTTTACTACTTTTGGTTTTAAAATTATTTATATTTGGAGTAATTTTACATAATTTATAGCATAGCGAGATGTTAAATCTTTGGTGATCATTTTACATTAAAATGCTAGTAATATAATGTTGGTGATCATACTATTTTTGGTTTTAAAATGATTTATTTGGAGTCATTTTACTTAAATAGGATAGCGATATGTTAAGTATTTCGTTATCATTTTACATTAAAATGATAACTGTCTGTATTTTGGTGATCGTTTACTATTTTTGTCTATGAAATGTTACTATTTCTGGTGATCAGTTAATTATAAGCCATTTTTAATGTGTAGTATTGGTCGGATCTAAGTGGTCGGATATTAACCATTAGATATTCGTTATCATGCACAAGTGTAGGAAAGTGATGCAATATCCAGGTAAACATGCTATTTTGTGTTCCCTCCAAAACTCCATCGAAAGTTTCAGTAAAGCGTCTACCACTTTACTGAATCGACCGACTAGACTTCTTGACTTTTACTTATGCTTGACTAGACTTTAGACCTGACTAGAGTTGTAAATTGACCGTCACGTTATATCTGACAGACGGTCAGATTCGTCATTTATGGTCATTTATTCATTTTGACCGTCATTTTTGGTCATTTATTGTCAGAAACGTCAAATATGTTTTTTCTTTGTAAGTTCTACTCTCTTCAGCTAAATTCTATAAAAAGACTGGTATTATGGTAAAAGACCGGTATTAGAATCTTTACATCATAACAGACGTCGTTCATCTCCTGTAATACACAAACACTGAATATAAAGTGGTTTTGGAAACAAGTCAGTGAGTAACATTTTTTCACCTTTTCAGCTTTTCAAGCCCTTTCATTTAATATATTATTATGAGTGGATGTGCTACAGCTTGGGTATGACTTACATACATTATTATTTTTTAACAAAAAATTAAAACCGACTTCCAAGGTAAAAACATAAGTAATATTCGTAAAAATAATCTAAAAAAATCAAATAATTTTTATTCCTTAATATAGTGCCGTCTTCAGACTTCGCCTAAACCTCAACTATTTTTGTACTCAATCTTCGTACTTTTGAAGTCGCTACCAGGCCGGAAAAGTTCTGAGATCCTTGATATAGAACTTACGCTAAGATAAGCTGGTACCGACTTCAAAAGTACGAAGATTGAGTACAGAAATAGTCGAGGTTTAGGCAAAGTCTGAAGACGGCACTATAATAAGGAATAAAAATTATTTGATTCTTTTTAGATTATTTTTACGAATACCTTGGAAGTCGGTTTTAATTTTTTGTTAAAAAATAATAATTTTACACTTTTTAGTTACCTATGAGACCACAAGGCTATATTACTTATAGCTTGTTGTCTTAGAGTTGTACAATGTACATATTATTACTAGCGGTCGCCCGCGGCTCCGCCCGCGTGGATGTCGGTTACGGCTGCAAAAAGCCTACCCAGGAAAGACTCGGTCAGCAAAATGATTCGGTCAATTCATAGACTCTAATGCTGACATCGACGACGCGGACGCATCATTATTCGAAGGGATGCCATATTACATATAGTGCACACTGCACAGATTGTCTTCCTCCCGCACGCGCACCCCCGCTTGGTGACGCCCACTATCGTTATATTTTAATTTCGCCATAATTTCAAAACTAAACGTCCGATTTTAATCATTCAAAGACCAAATGTTATCTACATTAACTGTACTTAGTGATGAAATAATTTATTTTCATAAGGATTAATAGCATAAGTAAAATAAACGCGTTTAAATGTAGCCCAAAAAAAACAAGATTTTTAAATAAAAAAATGGTTATTGTGCCTCACTCGACATATATAAGTATAGTGTGTCGCGTACTTTTTTGTAGATATTTATAGGATCTACAATTACTTAGAACATTTTATGGTTCTATCTTTTATAGTTCCGGCAGCGTACGCAAAATAAGTAACTTTTTTGGTTGATTTTACACCTGGCGTCCGAAAATCCCAAATATCTTACGAAACCCAATTTTTTCCAAAATAAAATTTACTTAGCCTATGTTCAGCAGAAATAATGTAGAATTCATTGGCTTTTGTTTGGAGTAGTTTAAATAAAGCCAAAATCCTCGAACTTGAATCTAAAAGGATTCAAAAGTTCTGTTGGGTAGCTTCGGAACCAGGGTACATCCTGGTGCAAAATCTTACTTTTTGGTAGTATATGCCTGAAACACATCAGAAAAAATCGCAATCACTATATGTTTCCATATAAATTTTGAGGAGTTCCCTCGATTACTTATGGATCCCATCATCAGGTCTCCACTTTTATGAACAAGGTACCAAATTCGAGTCAAACTCTTTACAACACAAAAAGAATTTTATAAATCGAACCACAAACGGCTGAGTAATCGTTGAACATACATAAAAAAAAAATAAAAAAAGATACATATAGCCGAACGTATTACCTCCTCCTTTTTGGAAGTCGGTCAAAAATGCCCCATTTTCTTTCAATGGTTTTCTATTGATATTCTATTGTCAAATTGCATAATCGGTTCAGCGGTTTCGGCATGAAGAGGTAACAGACAGACAGACAGGCAGACAGACAGACGAACGGACGGACAGATCAGACAGACAGACACTTTCGCATTTATTATAATATTAGTATGGAAGTAGGTATAATTTTTTTTCACTCTCACTTTCACTTTCACTATGGTCACTTTATACTAAAACGTACTGCACCTTAAATTTTTAACTGAAATTTTAATAAAAAAAATAACGGATGTTTATTGTTTTTCGTGTAATTCCGAAATAATATAACCCGCAAAGTCTTAAACGGTGGGGCAAAATTTAAAATACTTAGATAATTTAGAAGAAAATCCAGATGATTCCGACACAGAAACGGACTTCCTCATTTTTGCCGATGCCTTAGAATTTGAGATCCAAGGAATCGACAGGAGTTTATATATTTAGTTGCTAGTTACCAACTTAGTCGCTTTAGAAAGTTAGTAGGTATCATTTTACATTCATAAAGTTGTGAGTATGCTCAAAACTTAATTTTTTTACAAAATTATTGTCACACCAAGTAAAACGTACCTACTAATTATTATATCTGACCTATCTGACAATAAATGACTTTAAATGACGGTCACTTATCGTATGTGACGGTCAGTTTACAACACTAGACCTGACCATGACCTGACTATAAAGAAAAACGATGCTGAAAATTGTATGGTTAAAAGTGAAAAGTGGCCATGGTTAAATAACCGAAGTGCCATAATAAGAAAAAAACTCAGTACTGACATCTGTCATATGTCATTTTGACAACTGACAGCTGTCAAATCACAAATTATCAAATTCTCATTTCTCATTGCTGCTGTTTTTCATTGACAAATTTTATAAAAATACCTACGTGAAAAATACAGTGAATTAAGCGTAGCGCGCATAATTAAAACTGGAAACCATACAAGACATTCCACTTTAACATAATTTATTAGTTGATCCGGTTTTTGATTACGATATAATAGTAAGTAAAAATTTTAATTACTCATACCTACAGTATCTTTGTTAATTTTGTTATTGTTTAGATTTAAGAAGTGAATCATCGATTATTTTTTATATATGTTGCGTTACTTACATTTAGGTACTATTTATCCTATATATTATACACATTTTAATACTAGTTATGACTACAATAAGTGAAGCGTAAAAATTTCACAATGTTGAGTGTATTACTCATAACTTTCCGTTGTGAAGCTTTAATTGCAATTCCTATATCATTTACGCACCGCCACCAAACTTTTATTCATTATTTATTTTGTTTTAGCCTTATAAGAGGCTTTTATAATCTCATATTATAATTGAATACATATTTTTTTCAAAAAACTCTTATTACCCTCTTTTTACAGTAAATCTTTCACCATGGCTGAAAGAGAACCCATCAGTGGTTCGAGTCGAGATTATGGAGCTATAGCCGCACCCCCAACAGTGGGGTTCGCAGACTTTAGTCCCACTGAGCTATACAATCTGAGCGAAGGCATAGCAAGTAATGTCAGCAGTATACACAGTGGCCTGCGATCACTGGAGAAGATGATGAAACAAATTGGTGGTCCCAATGATAACTTGCAGCTGAGAGATAAAATGTGTGTGCATATTTATAAAGCTTATGTCATATTTCGTTTTTATTACATAATTTTTTAGCTCCATTATCAATGGAATCAATTCAGTGCCGTAAATAGGGCGGTGCCACCTGTGCCCAGGCACAGGGCGTAGACTCTGGGGGGCGCAAGAATGGGCAGGCCAGACAGATCCTTATTTTTTGAATTGCCCTGATAAGTTCCCGCTGCGTCCCAGAGATGTTTCCCAATGTAGTAAAAAAATATCCATAGCCGAACATATAACCTCTTCCTTTTTGGAAGTCGATTAAAAAACAAAGGTGCAGTTTTATAGAAGCTCGCACAGGGCGCAAAAAAGGCTATTTACGGCACTGAATCAATTGTGCTGCATTTGCAGTAACTATGAACTGTAGCTTTATAATAAGACTATTAATGCTATATTTAAATTCAGGTAAAAGCTAACTCGGAAAAGAACTCCAATTATCTCAAAAAAAACCTTAAAACTTTTCAGACATGATACACAGCAAAATGTCAATGGATCCGTGTCAGCCACAGCCCGAGATTTACAGAGACTCGGTGTTGTGGTGAGGAGAGGAGACAAGCCCCAGAAGTTGCAGGTGGAGAGGCTGACTCAAGTGTTCAGAGAAGCCCTCGCTAAATACTCATCGGTGCAGAAGGTATTGAGTATAATCTATGCATCTATACATCTATACATACATACATATAAATAAAATTGGAGTGTCTGTTTGTAATATTAAAATAACCGTTTTTTACTACATGCATATGAATATTTAGACGGTACTTACACCAAAATAACAATTTTTAGAATTTTTGTCTGTCTGTATGTCTGTCTGTTTGTTCCGGCTAATCTCCGAAATGGCTGGACCCAATTTGACGGGACTTTTATTGGCAGATAGCTGATGTAATAAGGAGTAACTAAGGCTACTTTTTAACCGACTTCCAAAAAGGAGGAGGATATTTTTTTACTTTTTTTATTTTTTACCTATGTATTTTACATTTTGTTGACGCGGACAAATTCGCGGGTAACAGCTAGTATTATATATATTTCTAAGGCCTCTTACACATTGCGACTTTTAACAGCGATGCAGTCGCGCGTTTTTGAAACGCGCGATAGCATCGCGACACCAGCAATATTTGTATCGATGCTGTCACGCGTTAGTATCGGTACAGTTGCGCGCTAGCATCGATACACACGCGCGACACCATAGATTTTTGCATTGATTTTGCTTCTGCATCGCGAGAGCATCACTACTGTGTCGCGACTATATCGATGCTTACAGTAGTGCAAGGGGAAAGGTGGACCATTTGCGACTGCATCAATGCTGCATCGCGACTGCATCGCTGATAAAAGTCGCAGTGTGTAAGGGGCCTTACTTTCACCATCCTTTCTAAGTAGTTTAATCATATTATGATGCAGACTATATATCTTTCATTTCATTTATCGTCGCATAAATAATTAAATGTAATTTTTTTTGTTTAGTTTTTCTATGCATCAACAATAAGGCTACTTTATGCCTGTTTTCACCAAGTGTCTCCTAAAGCTAAGTGGCCCTTAGCGGTATTTTAGGGTCATGTATCTCTTAATACGTTCAGTGCCACCGACTCACCTGGAGAGTTCACATAAATTTGATTCCAGTGCCGACGACTCACCTGGTGAGTCCGCCGTACAATGTAGGCGGCATCCGAGAAGACATCACGAAAATCGTAGTGGTAAAGAACATGTTAAAATAGACACATTTTTTACGCCAGGACATAAGTAACACACAAAAATTTGTGAAATCTTGAAGGATAAGTTCAACTCCCAAGCGGCCACATGCAATAACAATACAATAGCTGTTGTGTCTAGTTTTCCCACGATCGAGGCCAATAGGGAACACTTAGTTTTAGGAGGTAGTTGGTAAAAACAGGTTTAAATGAAATAAATCACCATAAAAATACATTCTATCAACATATTAAATATTTTTACTACTGCATTCGTTATAATATATTATATATTGCTAATTACTTTATATACAATAAACATAATCATTTACATATCAATTTCCTGTTTAAAATGTTTGTATGTTTTTTTATTGACCTAACAAACTAAAATTAGTTGAATACAATAGAAAAGGTTGATTGTTTATGGATGTAACAAATTAATTTGAATAATGTTATTTCCTTAGCCAAATTATTTTACACATCAGTAGATTATTTACACAAAAGGAACCATAAATAGGCTATTTTATATTATTATAGTATTATAGTATTTATATTATTATATTATAGTGTCTATAAAACAACATTTGATATTATACAAAAGTGAAAGTCTTAAGGTGTTTCTTCACAATGGACAATGCTGGCCTACTACAAGCCATCGCCATTGTGTAGACAGGGCAATGGTGTATGATGGTGGACGATTTCTAGTCGTGGCGCGCATTGGCGTGGTCTGCAGTGGCCCATCGTGGGCCATTGTGTACTGGCTACTTTAAGGCTGCACTGAGTGAGATTTATAATAATTTCCACACCGGTTTCAGTGACGGTGGCCGGCTTCATTGAAACCGGGCCAGCAGGAGTAACTTTATAGTGTCCAAGTGCACAGTACATAAGAGCACTCTCTATTTCTTTTACTCTCATAACCCAGTGGGACGGAAGACCGACACGACTGACGAGAGATCAGGCGCAGGACCGACTTTTTACATGCCCATCCGACGCATGGATCATCTCACTTGTCAGACAATCAGCTGATCAGCCTGCATTGTAAAACCAAACTTGGAAATAACATGTTTCCAACGCGGGAATCGAACCTACGACCTCCGAGTCGAGAGCCTCGCTCTAAACCACTGGACCACGGAGGCGTTCAAGTGAAATTTAAATAACGATATTTGTCATATTAGCTCCATACATTTTCTGACAAATACTTCAATAAATTATTATAATAGTTAAGTGATCATTAAATCAGATCATCTCTCAGTGCGGCCGATTGAGTTTTAAGCGGAGGCTCTATTTTTTGTTTCTCTTTTAGCAAGTGTCAGAGAAGATGGCGGCGCATATGCCGAAGCAGCGAGCACACATCGACCCTGAGGCACTGGAGAGGCAGGCCATAGCTGATGATGAGGAGGCCTCGTTGATAGCCAATCAACAGGCTCAGGTATGAATTATGATGAGTTGGTTACTAAAAACTCTTGTAAGCGTCTAAACACACCATGCCGAAAATACGCGGCTGAAGTTCGGCATGATTACGCCTGCAATGTATTTTAAATTATCGATGACATACCATGCCGAAATTAAGTCGCGTTATATTTGCTCACGTAATCATGTCGAACTTCGGCAGCATATTTTCGGCCTAGTGTGTTTAAACACTAGAGCTGTTTTAATTGTGAAAAAGCAATAGCAATATGTTGTAACTTGTAAAGAAATTTTTAGCTGATGATGATGAAGCATCCGTGGCTTAATGTACAGACCTTTGGTTCATACTCGTAGAGGGTGCAGGTTCGATCCAGGGTGGAGGCGTGTACCAATGAGACATTTTCTGATCTCAATACCCCAGCCGCCACGTTCGGTAACATCTAAAAGGCCTTCTAGCTAAATGAAGTTACTTATCACCCCCCCCCAGGTCTCTACACGACGCCGCCATTTTTTTCTGGGTCCCACTGCCCACACCTCTCCCCTGTAGGCCTACAGCGTGCACATTTGTTTATACGTTATCGCCCACTTTATTTTTATTTTTATGAACGCGCAAACGGGTCATCTGATGGAAAGCAACATTCATCGCCCATGGACACTCGCAATATCAGAAGAGCTACAGGTGCGTTGCCGGCCTTTTAGGACGGAATGGGGTAATAGGGTAGGGGAGGGTAAGGAAGGGAATAGGGGAGGGTAGGGAAGGAAATAGGGTAGGGGTTTGGGCCTCCGGTAAACTCACTCACTCGGCGAAACACTGTTTTGCGCTGTTTCACGCCGGTTTTCTGTGAGCCCGTGACCCGTGGGCCGAGCCCGTGGTATTTCTCGATCGTCGATCCGGCCCATTCGTGCCGAAGCATGGCTCTCCAACGTGACCTAATTGTATATTCTATTTCTAGGCTCGTCTAGTCCAATTTGAGACGAGTATGCTGTTGGAAAAGGAGGCTTACATGAACAAGATCGAAGCAGACGTGCTTGACGTTAACCAGATAATGCAGGAGCTGGCTGAAATGGTCAACACGCAGGCGCAGGTTGTTGGTGAGTTATGTTGGTTTTTTATATAGGTTGTAACAAAACTAAGCGATTTAAGCTTCAGCATAGTAAAAGGAGGGGAAGTACGGGGCGTAAGTAAGGGGCGGTACCAGCCTCTAAAACTTGCCGAGATTTTGTTGTGTGCCGTACGTGGCGACGCATTGATACTATGGCGCACACATACAAGCCGCGCGCGGTGCCTTTGTATGAACTATGAAGATAACTTACTTCCCTTCCTTTTACTATGGCTTCGGCTATACCTACGCGTCAATGACGCGGAACGCGGCTCGCGATGCGGGAGCGTCTGCAACGCGAAACTGAGCGTGCACACCTGCGTGACTACGAGGAATTAAACACGTCCACATAATTGTGGACGTGTTTTATTCCTCGTATTAATTAGACTTGACCATAATTGGTCAAGTCTAATTAATTTAATATCATGATTCATGACACAATCTATCAAAACGTAAACAAATTAAAATAATCATAAACTAAAGAGTTGTACAAAATAATATAAAAAAGGTTTTAAAAAAGAAGTCTAGTTATGTACTCTACAAAACACACGTCTGACCACTTGACGCGCACGCTTTGCCGATGCGACCATCTCGCGTCGCGGTCGCGCATGTGTGCACAGCGCCATAAGATTACATGGGATGGGCAGCGTCCGCCGCGCGGTAGACGCTCCCGCTTCGCAGTCGCTTTGGTCGCGTAGGTTTGTTCGAAGCCTTAGGCCGTTAGGGTATATGTGTCCTTAAATAAAGTTCACTGTGATCAAACAAGATCGTCTAGGGGCCCACTTACCATCCAGATTCAAGAACCAATATACAAATACTCAATCCTATTTCCAGACACAGTAGAAAGTCACATAGAGGCGGCCAGCACGACGGTAGAAGCCGGAGTAGACGAGCTCGCGAAAGCGGCAGAACACCAGAGGAGTTACAGGAAAAAGATGTTCATTCTGATGCTGATTGGTATCATATTAGGCATAATATTCATTGTATGGATAGTCAAAGCGTTCCGGTAGATGGGAATGGGCGCTTCCATTTTTGAAATGGACGCAAACGACATGTGAGAAGGACAGGGATGTGTACCTTTCTTGGTCATATTCCGTTATCAGACAAAGATATTGTAAAAAGGCTCTTATGTCTATACTCATAAGGGACATATAACGCTTAAATAGGTGACAAGGAAATGAATAATAATATATTGTATATTTACCTTGTCATTTTCCGATATTGGACAAAATTTTAATATTATACAAGCGCTCATAAATCCGACCCATAAAGGTGATTTGTATACACACATCAAACGACATGGGCCTTACAATTTACATAGGTGTAAGAAGGACATGGATATGTATCTTCCTTTGTCATTTCCTAAAATTTTGATATTGTAAAAGCGCTGCTATGTCCAAAGCATAAGGGTGTTTTACAACATCTATGTTCACACTACTGAAGTCTTATTTCACCTTTCACTGATGTATTTCTACGTAATAGGTAAAATAGTGACTGCTTACAGGTGATATTATTTATTTCATATCTGTTTTTATTTTATTTATGAAATTTTATTTTTAATTCTATAAAAACAATTGTTAAATAACGTGTCTCGAAATTTAAATAATTAATTTGAAGTAGACAAAGTGTACCGTTTAAAAATATTTTTGTGGTCGGCTTCATAGAACAAGCATTTGTGTATCTTGCTCAGTTTCTGAGGTTTTCTTGACAGAAGTTTATCTATTCAACAGCTTTGTTGATTGGTTAATATTATATAAAGATGTACTCGGGGAATCGAGACAGTAGCGGTCATTGAATCTTTGTCAAAAAACTTGTCATTTTCTATATAAACCGCGATTGAAGTGTCAGATGTTCCTAGTCTAGGGCAATATCGTATTTTGCATAGCATAGCATATCACTTCGAACTCATAAAAATAATAAAAAGTTAGAGTTGTAGTTCTAAGAGTTACCAAGAGGTTTTCCGATGAATCTGTAATAATCTGTGTCTTTAGAAAAGGTCAATTTTATTCTTAAATATTCTAAATGCAGTGCGAGCATTTTTCATTTAGCGCCTAGACTAAAAAAAGTCAATGACCGCTACTGCCACGTTTCGCCGAGTACAGTATAGCCAATTAAAATTGCTAGTGAATAGCTAAACTACAGCATGCTAACGCTAAATAACCTCTAAACCTGGACATAAGAAGGTATTTCGCTACTATTTGATCTGTAACAGTAGTTTTTTTTATTATTTAAAGTAGGTAGCTGTTTAACGAGACTATAAACAAATATGTAACAACAGTTTATTATAATATAAGGCCCTCTTACGCCAGATTATTTATTACTTATTAAAGACATGAGTGATTGAAGTGGGTAAGTGACAATTTGAAAACTGACATTTTTTTGCATAAAAATAGGATTGTATGTATTTAGATTATTAGATAGATGATGAGTAGAGAGGTAGTTACAAGGTTTGTTCGAATTGTAAAGGAAAAAACTTGAGAGGTGTCAAGGGATACAATATAACTAACAACGCTAGTTGACGCACAGGAATGCTATCAACGCCCTCTGTCCCTACTATGCAGGTACTAATAAAAACCGGTCAAGTGCGAGTTGGACTCGCCCATGAAGGGTTCCGCAGCAGCAATAAGGTTTATTTCTATGAAATTAACAGGTTTTTTATTTATTTTTATATTTCAGTTGATTTAATGAAAGTTAAATTAAGGTTTACCATTTATGACGTATAAAAAAAACTGCTCGTTCAAACCAATTTTCGTTGGTAGTTTTTATAGTAATGTACATCATATATTTTTTTAGAATTATCATACCCCTACTTTAGAACTTAGAGGGGGGGGACACACATTTTACCACTTTGGAAGAGTCTCTCTCGCAAACTATTCAGGTTAGAAAAAAATGATATTAGAAACCTCAATATGATTGTTGAAGACCTATCCATAGATACCCCACACGCATAGGTTAGATGAAAAAAAATATTTTGGGTTTCAGTTGTACCTATTGTTTTCAGTTGTAACAAAATCTTAATGCGGTTTCCAGACTTCATCTACTTACAAAGATTCAATAGTATAGCTCTTATAGTTTCGGAGAAAAGTGGCTGTGACATACGGACGGACAGACAGACAGACAGACAGACATGACGAATCTATAAGGGTTCCGTTTTTTGCCATTTGGCTACGGAACCCTAAAAAGTGTCGAGGTCAAGTTTCGTTCTGTCTCGCCTCCTTTCGCAACGCCGAACGCTCCATAAGGAACTTCGTTCCAAAAATGTGTAATTGCTTTTATGTTGTAAAATGTTAGTTACTTCATCCTTTCAATATGTCTTCAATAATTGTGGAAATATCATGCCTTCTCTTTCATACATATGAAGAACGAGAGAGCATGATATTTTGTCTGAATCTGGCGCAAGTAGGGAATAAGCATGTGCTTGGCCTCATTGGTTGTTATTTTTAAATTACGTAATTATAAAGTTTATGTGGTTATTATTTATTTTATTTTTAAGTATGTGCAATTTCTGACAGATATGTAACAGTGCTTGGCATAATATGATATACACTGTAAAATAATGATTTAATTTGTTATTTTAATGAATAATTAATTTAAAAATTAGCTGCTCGTCCACTTAATCGAAATCGGGCCGTGCGGAACGTAAGCTTTTTGCATTATATTTGATTTCTGTAATTGAAGACGTAAGTGGATAATTTTGACGTTTCTTTTTACATACGTGAAGGCTTATGGTCAATTTATACCAGCGCCGAGTCGAAGCGCATCGAAGCGAATTACCAAAACTGAACATAACAAATTCAACCTTAACTCCAAAGCGTTAACCCACACATCACATCTGAGAATTTAAAAAGTCGTGCGAATTCGCCCGAATGTTGATTGGTCTCGCAGAAGTAATGTGTGCGTTACGCTCTGGAGTTAAGGATGAATTTTCTATGTTCAGTTTTTGGGAATACGCTTCGATGAGCTTCGACTCTGCGCTAGTATAAATTGACCCTTAGGGCTGGGATTATTAAAAAAATATAGATTTTGTGTATACTTTAGCATTACATCATATTTTTCCGGCCCTAAATCTTCTATTTATAAAAAAGAAACGAATATTTAAAAAATGTTAGGCACTTCGTCCACACATGTCTTTAATTGTATGGTTACAAATCACAATACATCATCAAATCGTAAATATTTAACTAACAGCGCGTAAGGAGCATACGGCCCGATTTCGATAAAGACGCGTAGCAAGAACAGTATTTCGTTATAGGATTAAGCTATAAATATATTATAGCATAAATGTAGTAATATATAGCTAATTTTATGTATAAATGAGATTTTTGTTGATTTTGAATGGACGTATTGATTGAATCATATAACGGTCTAATTTAGCTAGTTTTTCATTAATAATTTTATGAAATAAAAATATTATTGTCATTTTTTATTATTTTTTACCTCCAATGGTGAAACAGCACAGAGACCACTTAATCATCGGTGTTTTATATCAAAACAGAAAAAATATGGATCAAGGAATGAAAAAAAATCCAATAAAAATTATATACATTTATTCTATTTAAGGCTAATTACACATCAGCCTCTTCAAATAGAATATACAGAGAATTGACAAAAATAAATAAGACTAAGGGGGTTCGCTGCGTTAAGCGTGCGCCCGGCGCGACCACCCGCGAGGCGTACTTGTTTCATCCTATAGAACAGCGCTGCGTCCGTGCGCCGGGCAGCCGTGCCGGGCACGCTCAACGCAGCGAACGCCCTAAGGGTCGCGGTGTGACCTGACCCTAACCTTTAAGACTCCGGTCTGTTTTACAATCATAACGACCACTTGCACCCGTCAGTCGTGCCTTCTCTTTCTAACATATGGAGATCGAAAGAGATAATATAATATCAACCAATACTGGAACAAGTGGCAAGGTAATTCTTATTATTTTTATTAATAAAAATCTTTATTTCATAGTTTATGCTGATCAATGCTGCTATCCTTGTCTTTCAAGAGGCTTTTCCAACGTCTGAGACAAAGAAAGCAATATGGATTAGCGTTTGTCTCTGTCACTTGACATACAGAAAGAAAGTGACAAAAGATTACAACAGGTTTATAGAACATTTAAACATTTGCTAGCTACGGTAACCGTTTAAAAAAAGATTATTTCCAACTATTTAAATCTGATTCCCAATCTGGATATTTCTCTCTTTCCTTCTCTGTCGTTTAATTGAAATAGAACGATGTTTAGTTATTTTAGTATATAATAATAAAACCATAACTTCAAATTACATAAAATAGTTAAGTATTATGCATCCAACATTACAATTCAGGTAGAATTATTGCTTTAATTTGCTGGGTTTTTTTCATAAAATAGTATTGTTGCTTTACATAAGTTATTCAAATATTGCTTTAAAGATTATATAACTCGTATTAAATATTACTAGCTATTTGACCGAGCTTTGCTCGGTATTCGATAAAACACGAATAAAATGACATTTTTTGAAAATGATTCCTAGCTAGATCGATTTATCGCCCCCGAAACCCCCTATATACTAAATTTTATGAAAATCGTTGGAGCCGATTCCGAGATTATATATACAAGAATTGCTCGTTTAAAGATATAAGATATAGAAGGGGTTGACATAAAAAAGTTTTCAAACTAAAGGGCCATTATCATTCTTACAATGTTTTAATTTGGTGTCAGTATATTCTATCTCGTTCACACATAAAGGATAATATAATGCGTGTGAGAAAGAGACATACCTAGCTTGGCCCTCTGACCCCCTACCAGATAAAAAAAAATTAAAAATCGTGTATACAGGATGTAACGAAACTTAAGTGATAATATTCTATACAGGCGACACATACACAATATGTCGCCTGTATACAATTCACTGTGAAAGTAGCAGCGCTGAATGAGCAACTTTTTTTTTAATTTTTGCATTATTAAATTCACGACACTGTGGCGCTTGCCCATACAAATCACTAAAATAAAATTGCTCTTTTAGCGCTGCTACTTTCACAGTGAACTCTATACAGAGGACACATACACACTATAAAGTATTGTAACTTTGTTTTGTTACACCTGCATAATATCCGCTTGTCCTTTTCTGACACATCGGAAATGTCATATAACAGAGAGAGACGGCTGCTATCTTTGTTAAGCAGTTACTATTTTTATTAGTAAGGGGATGAGAAAAATGCTTATTTTCACCTTTCTATTTAAACGCGTTGTATTATTTACCAATGTGGTAACAAGAATTTTTCAATTTACTTAAAATCTAATACAATTATTGTCAATTTACGAAAACGGAAAGATTGCGTATCGTAACAAATAATTTTTACTTATGGCAATTATATCTAAAATAATAATTTACATAATGTTCTTTTTTTAATATTTATGAACATTGTTACAGAAAAAATACGTATTTGGCCACATTTATGTAAAATGTACACTTTTATACAAATATTTGTTTGAAATTGATTCGTTGGATTCGTATCAAAATTTTAACGAAAGCTCGTCTTTATTGTAAAGCTATACAATTAATCTATTATATAAACTAAATGTAACAATAAATAAAAATGCATAATAGGTATGAAGATTCATATTAAATAAGTCTACATACACCAAAATTATATTTATTCGAGTACATTTCAAAATATTTGTCGTGGTCAAAAAATTTATGAATGTAGTGTATTGATAAATAAAGATATGCCCCGCCTACTTGGGTAGGTAGTGGGGAGAGTAGTAGTGATCGTCACGTAGGCGGGGCATATCTTTATTTATCAATACACTACAATAAAAAAAAATTACGAATGTTACAATATCCTATTGACTGCGCTATAATACCATTTTAAAAATATTGATACAAAAACTTAACAACACTGAAGAGAGACGAAGCGAATACATTTTTGAAAATATATTTTTAACTTTTTCAAAATATAAACAATATTTTTGTTAAAAATAATTAGCTGTTTAAACTTTTTTCTTTTCTTAATAAAATTAAGGGCCTAGATATCTTCTTTGCTTAAAGTAAAATTTGGTGTAGCCATTTCAAGAAAATAAAATAGGGTGGATATTCTCAAGGCGAAATTTAGTGTTGCCATTTTAAGAAAACAGATTATATTTTACTAAAGTACAGAATATACTATATATTATTATACATTCAAATTTCAATGTTTGAATTCAAAGATGCAGTTGGATATGGCAGTGTTCGTTTTTTAAGCTGTACTTATAAAATAACATAATATTATTCTTTTACTTTTATACAAACTATTGTTACTTTCAAATAAGATTAGTATTTTGTTATTTTACTGACCATTGTCATGGCAAGCTTATATTTTTACAAGTATGTTTAAAGTATTGTATTTGTTGTCTTATGCCAAAAGATGGCGCTATTCGTTGAAAATGTTTCTAAATTCTTAAATTATTATTATTATAGGAACTGGTGTGAATAGCAGAAAATAAATAAAAGAAAACATTTAATAACATTCCCATTTTATCTGATCCAACGACATTCTTCAAATTTTATATTTGTTTCGAAAATATTACGTTATAATATAGCAATGAGGATTTTTGATTCCATTTGCCACTAAGGCCAATTTAGACCGCAACGCAACGCGTACATGCATTCCTAAATTTGTATTGAATTGACAAATTCAACGCAACGGTGAAATGCAACGAATCTATATATTAATACGTCAGCCAAAAACTTTGTATCCCTTTTGACGAAAAATGGGGAAACGTAGGTGAATTAAATTTTGCACAGTTATAGTTTATATGGTGAACGAGTGCATTGAGCTAATATTTTTTTGAAATTATGCTTTATCATACATTTTTTTAACAAATAAAACATTACACACACTACAACACACACACTAGGAAAAATTACAGATTTTTGAGTGACAAGCCTATACATACGAATTATACTCTTTTATTTATGGTTGAAGTCTGTTGACAACAAGGTGACAAATTGAAAATGGATTATAGATTTTTTATTGAATCTTAGATACTATTGGACAATGCTTACACGGCCAGTCTGAGATCAGCTGAGTCCCAGAGACAAGAGTTGAAAAAAATATGATAAAGTCAATATTTTTTTACAAAATATAGGTAATGTCGTTGAAGCTAAGGATCGCCCAATGGTCGAATTTCGACCACTGGCCGATCTCTAGTTTGTATAATTCGTTGCGGTCTGAATTAGCCTTTAAGGTGGCTTTCAGATCTTTGCCACTAGGTTTTACGCCGTCGCCGGCGGCAGCGTGCGCGTGGGTCGATACACAAAGAGATACTCAGTAGAGATACCTATAGTGTGTGGCATAGAGTAGCATTTTATTTGACTTTTTATCAGTCGCGGTCGCTCGCGGCAAAGATCCCAAAGCCACATTAACGCCTCTACTCCACCGACGCTGCGAACTACGAAATATCTGCGAAACCAATGCGAAACAGGAATAGAGCGAGATGCAATATAACGCATTGTCGTGTGGCTGATAAGACAGTAAGTCGGTTCGCCGCTGTTTTGCAGTTCGCTGCGACGGTGGACTAGAGAGGTAAGGGTCTATCGTGTCAATTAGACATATGAGACAGCCATATTGTGACAGTAGTTGATGCTCGCATCACCGTTGCTCAGAAATCCGTTTATCGCGAGGAACTGTACATTTTTACGGGATGAAAGGGTTCGAAATTGTTCCAATCGGCCACGGAAGATCAGGCACCACGGCTTGCCGCGGTCGATGCCTGAGTGGCTTTCCCTTTAAACATGCGGTGTGTGCATTGCCCAGCCATAACCGATCACCCATTAGTTTTTAAGTAGTTCAATGTTGTATGTTATAGTGGGTCATGTCAATTTGTTGTTATTCTTCTGTGTTATAACCTCTGGCTGTGCTCTGTACTTGTATGTTTAATAAAGATGTTTTTATTTATTTATTTAATCGGAAGCCAATTCCAGGCTTTGTGATTGATATGATTCCAGACGAGCTGGTATTTAATTCCAGAGAATACTTTAGGCATGGTAATTTGTTAAAAATTCAAAATTTTACATATTAATTCCAGATAATATTTATAGCTTGGGTTCCACGCATTGTATATATTTCAGATAAGCCGGAATTTAATTCCAGAGAATTTCAGATTTAGGCACGGTTATTTCTCCAACTTTCGTAATATAAATCCTACCGTATACTACCGCAGTTTCGCCTGCCTCTGTTGCCAGACGACGTATTTTGCGCAGGCGGTGTCTATCATTTGGTTCATGTGTTTCGTTAGTGTCGTCGCTAGCGGTGACAAATCTCGGAGCATTTTTTCCTGCGACAAAAAATAGATATTAACAAAAAGCTTAGTGTTGAATATGTAAGAAGCGCCCCCATTACTAATAAAAATCGTCAGATATCGCATATTTGGTCCACAACAGACTTGTAAAAAAAATGTTATTAGGATTTGAAGGACTCCTTAAAAAATAGAAACATTGGTGAAATAATGACTGTGTTAGCTTAAGAATTCTGCATATTATAACAAATCACACAACGCAGACCTTCCCAAAACGCTCCATTCAAATTGTTACCCTAGCAATGACGTCAGAGTTATGTATAATTTGTATGTGTCGCAGTCGACTGGTTAAAATAGCCGTTCAATCAAATGGCTAGCCCTTTGACTGAACAACGCCCTTCAATAACACGGCTATACGTCGTTTAGCCGACTTGTTGACTGCAACGTTCAACACTACAGCTACGACGAAGCTTAGCTTTTTCTTTAATGAAGTAAGGGGGCAAACGAGCAAACCGGTCACCTGATGGAAAGCAACTTCCGTCGCCCATGGACACTCGCAGCATCAGAAGAGCTGCAAGTGCGTTGCCGGCCTTTTAAGAGGCAATAGGGTAATAGGGGAGGGAAGGGAAGGGAAGGGAAAAGGGGAGGGTAGGGTAGGGGATTGGGCATCCGGTAAACTCACTCGGTTTTCTGTGAGAACGTGGTATTTCTCCGGTCGAGCCGGCCCATTCGTGCCGAAGCTTGTCTCTCCCACGTATAAAAATAGCAAAATAACTAAGGTAACCATTAGTTTAGCGTTATTATTACAAGAGCGTAATGATAACAACCAGAATAAATTGTATTCTAACTCATTTTGAACACAATTGCAATAAATACCTTGGTGATGCATTTCATTATCCCGTAATATCTCCTTAAATATTTGTTTAAATTTTGATTCACTCGTATGTGCCCTCATAATTTCTGTCTCTATAATATCACTTGAAACGTATATTTACGAAAAATATATTAATATAACCACAAAACACCGGTTACTTGACGCCATATTGTAAACAAAACGCACCTAGCGCCGCAGTGGCGAGCACTGAACTAAATCAATCAAACGGCGCTTTTGAATTAGCTGTAGTGTTAAACGTTTTGGAGCGACGCTAATATTTAATTAAAAAGCTAGACGTGTGATTGAATGGCGTTGTTCAGTAAAAGGGCTAGCTGTTTGATTGAACGGCTATTCAAACCAGGTGGCTGCGACATATGCATGTTAAATATTGCATCTATGAAAGTGATATAAGTTGCACAAATTATCGAATGTGTGTATGTCTGTGTGTGTGTGTGTGTGTGTTCGTGCGTCGGTGTGTTTGTGTGTGAGAATGAGGCTTTTTTTTTTAATTATTGTCAACTCACCTCGAACGGCCGAAGCCTCACGTTCCTAAACCTCAGCAGGGCTTCGTAGAACTTCTCTGCCCGTTGGGCGGCGCCCTCGGGCTCCGGCGCGCCGGGCTGCGGGAAGCACCGCCACAGCTCGCGCAGGACTTCGCCCCCCGACAGATAGATTCGCTGCAGCTCGCTCTTCACGTCCGGTGGTATTAGTTCTGTGGGAGAAAATATATTCATAAAATTAAGGTAAGTATATAACAATCTCATTTGGAGACATATAAAGATTACTTAGCTTTAATTTAATGGCGGGTTTGTGGGAAAATGTGGAGTATGTGTCAAAATCTCCGTTAAAGTTAAGTTACTATTAAATATCTCTGTGAAACCGGTGCCGAAACGCTCTCAACTGTGGTAAATTTTTATAATTCCGCCATCTTTTTATGTACAATAAGGTACACTTATTGTACATAAAAAGATGGCGGAGGCACACAAGATAAAGAAAGGGCGTAAAATGGTGGTCGCTTACAAAATGGCGGTTCACCTACAAAATGGCAGACGCGTACAAGATAGCAGTCGTTTACAATATTGCGGCTGCTTACAAGATGGCGGTCACATTCAAGATGGCGGTTCCTTACAAGATGACGATCGCTTAGTAGATGGCGGTCACTTACAAGTTGTCAGCCGCGTACAAAATGGCGATCTCGTACAATATGGCGGTTTCCTACAAGATGGCAGCCGCGCACAAGATGGCGGATACTCACGCGCCATGCTCGCGGCGTGGTGGTGCCGCATGAGCGCACCGCCCGGGCTGAGCTCGCCGAGCGCCGCCACTGCCGCCGCCGCGCTCACCCGCGCCGGCCGCGAGCACTGCTGACCGCCGCTCCACGCCTGCACAAAGATGGTGGGCGTTTACAAAATGGCGGAAAAGGGTCAACAATATGGTTAACTTAATTTTTACTTACATAAGCCTTAACTATATTAACAGAGGAAACTAGCACTTTACAAGAGCTGCAGGTGCGTTTCCGGCCATTTAAAAGGAACTACGCTCTCTTCTTGTAGGTTTGCAGGTGGTATTGGTACGGTATCCTAAGAGCCTGTCCACACGGCGCGTTGCGTCGAGGCAACGCTGACGCAACGCGCCGTGTGGACAGGCTCTTAGGATACCTCAACGCAGCGCTGTTTTACATTCAAATAACCAAGGTGTTCACACTGCGTGCTGCGTCGTCGCAACGTACACATGACGGACAGCAGCCCCCGAGACGAAGCGGGAGGGGTTGATGTTAACGGCCGTTCCCAATATTTGATCTATCTCTGGTTTTGCCCTACTAGAGATAGGAATAGCTCACAATTGACATAAAGTCTAATGTGAGCTGTTCCTATCTCTAGTAGGGCAAAACCAGAGATAGATCAAATTTGGGAACAGCCGTAAGACTGCTTCGTAATAAGGCTGCGATGACGCAGCGCCCGTGTGGCTGGCTATGCGTAAAACGGCAGCGCGGCGTCGCCGCAACGCTGACGCATCGTGCCGTGTGGACTGGCTCTTACTTGACATATAGACACCAACGCTGAGAGGGGCGGTGGGTTACTCGTACTCGCACTGGATTGGCTGACCTGCGACGCCGGACCCAGTAGATACCTCTCCACCTGTAACAAAATGAAGTATTCCAATTTGACATGCGAATATGTCTTTGATAGCTACTACTTTTACTTATCGTCGTTGCGCCTGCCAAATCCTTTATATTAGGGGTTCCGAAACTTATTTTGTCTACTGCCCACTTTGAGAACAAATTTTAGCGCCCTCTTTGTCTTAATTTAAAATGAATCCAGATGAATTAAATCACCCCCCAAGCCTCTACATATTTTACAAGCTCCCATTTTTTTCTGAGTCCCACACCACCCCCCCTTGGACCTTCAGCGCCCACAAGGGGGCGTTATTGCCCACTTTGGTAAAGGCTGCTCTATATTATGTTTTTAGTCAAATTTTCAGGGGTAAACAATAAACTGTTTTATATAATTATGGTTGGTCTTATCATTAAATTAAAAATGCAGTATGGTGGCAAATCTTATCAGTTATTATGTATGAAGAGACCTTTAATTTATTGATAAATCCATCAATCATTCAAAATGTGCGCGCGTCACGTCGCCGTTAATTCGTGATAATGTGTAGTTGTTAAGTTTATATAATTTTTATGTATGTTAGTCATTAAGGTATGTATTGTATGGGCCTACGCAGCCTGATTTAAATAAAAAAATAAATAAAATAAATTAAAAAAAAATATTGTCTACACCTCAAATTTTACTAAAAACACATAGAGGATTTGGCAGGCGCAACGACGTTATATTACTTGTCATGCACTATGAAATGCCTGAATGAAAATTGTGACAATTAAAAAAAAACATATTTCATAGGCCCCTTACACACTGCGACTTTTAACAGCGATGCAGTCGCGATACTGTCGCGATGCAGCATCGATGCACAAATAGTCCACCTTTACACACTTGCGCTACTTTAAGCATCGATACAGTCGCAATGCTGTCGCGATACAGTAGCGATGCTGTCGCGATGCAGAAGCGGTGTAGCGATGCAGTATCGATGCAATCGCGATGCAGCATCGATGCAATCGCGATGCAGCATCGAATCTGTATCGCGTTAGCGAAAGTGTGGCAAACGTATTTTGGTCAGTCATTCGTTAACTACCACAGCGCGATGAGTTCGATTGAAACTGTTTTAATCACGCTCTCTGTATTATTACTTTGAAAAAAGAAACGTAAACGTAGAGGAAGTATTAAGTCCACCCATTTACAGTCCGCCCGCGTCTGCAATTCTGCATCGATGCTAACGCGCGTCAGGCCTGTCCCACTCGCGCGTTTAGGTATCAAGCTGTAAGTACCCCTTTAAAGGGGCAGATCACAAGGGACTCACAAGCGAGCGGTGACGCGCGCGCAAGATTTTTTCGTCGCATATATCTACGTACTGATTTAACCGCTGTGACAGAATCGTTATTAATCTGATAAATATGAACAATTGAAAAAAGTCAAAGAAATATTTCAATAAAGTAATTTAAGACTTTAAAATACAAAAAAAGATAAAAAAAATACACAAACAAAGCAAATAAACCAATTTGTTACAAATAAACCGCATACTACACATAAATAAACACAAGTTACTATGTTTAAGTTGTAAAAAATTCCTGACCAGCTCCTACACTATAATCAAATATAAAACTATCATAAAATATACGTTGGGTTACTAAAATTTGATTATTACTATATAAAAGTTTGCTATTAGTAGCTATAGTAATTAAAAGTAGATTATTTTATTTTATAAAAGGTGACAATCTTGATATCGTCAGAAAGGGTACCTCTTACGCGATAGAAAGGAAGCGCACATGTAGGCAAATATAATTGTAGGCACCTAGCACTGCGCGGTCGGAATTTGAACTTTATAGTATCGTAGCATGAGTTGTTATTTTTTTAAACGGGTGTCACGAGTTGGAATTCTGTTGGTACTACTAATATATATTCTGTGCGCGCGTCTGCATCGATACTGTCGCGCGTGTGTATCGATGCTAACGGGCAACTGTATCGATACTAACGCGCGACAGCATCGATGCAAAAATCTGTTCATTGCTGGTGTCGCGCGTGTGTATCGATGCTAACGCGCAACTGTATCGATACTAACGCGCGACAGCATCGATGCAAAAATCTGTTCATTGCTGGTGTCGCGCGTGTGTATCGATGCTAGCGGGCAACTGTATCGATACTAACGCGCGACAGCATCGATGCAAAAATCTGTTCATTGCTGGTGTCGCGCGTGTGTATCGATGCTAACGCGCAACTGTATCGATACTAACGCGCGACAGCATCGATGCAAAAATCTGTTCATTGCTGGTGTCGCGCGTGTGTATCGATGCTAACGGGCAACTGTATCGATACTAACGCGCGACAGCATCGATGCAAAAATCTGTTCATTGCTGGTGTCGCGCGTGTGTATCGATGCTAACGCGCAACTGTATCGATACTAACGCGCGACAGCATCGATGCAAAAATCTGTTCATTGCTGGTGTCGCGCGTGTGTATCGATGCTAACGCGCAACTGTATCGATACTAACGCGCGACAGCATCGATGCAAAAATCTGTTCATTGCTGGTGTCGCGCGTGTGTATCGATGCTAACGCGCAACTGTATCGATACTAACGCGCGACAGCATCGATGCAAAAATCTGTTCATTGCTGGTGTCGCGCGTGTGTATCGATGCTAACGCGCAACTGTATCGATACTAACGCGCGACAGCATCGATGCAAAAATCTGTTCATTGCTGGTGTCGCGCGTGTGTATCGATGCTAACGGGCAACTGTATCGATACTAACGCGCGACAGCATCGATGCAAAAATCTGTTCATTGCTGGTGTCGCGCGTGTGTATCGATGCTAACGGGCAACTGTATCGATACTAACGCGCGACAGCATCGATGCAAAAATCTGTTCATTGCTGGTGTCGCGCGTGTGTATCGATGCTAACGCGCAACTGTATCGATACTAACGCGCGACAGCATCGATGCAAAAATCTGTTCATTGCTGGTGTCGCGCGTGTGTATCGATGCTAACGGGCAACTGTATCGATACTAACGCGCGACAGCATCGATGCAAAAATCTGTTCATTGCTGGTGTCGCGCGTGTGTATCGATGCTAACGCGCAACTGTATCGATACTAACGCGCGACAGCATCGATGCAAAAATCTGTTCATTGCTGGTGTCGCGCGTGTGTATCGATGCTAACGCGCAACTGTATCGATACTAACGCGCGACAGCATCGATGCAAAAATCTGTTCATTGCTGGTGTCGCGCGTGTGTATCGATGCTAACGCGCAACTGTATCGATACTAACGCGCGACAGCATCGATGCAAAAATTGCTGGCGTGTAAGGGGCCATAAAGCAGGCAAATCATATTATTATGCTATGACTTCACGGTTACACGCGACCCATAGCTTGAAAATCCCTGCCCTAAAAGAACACACCTTAGACAATTTCAAGTCCTGCTTAGTATCAGTGTCCTTGTCGCCCAGGTCCTCGTAATGTATCTTCTCCAATATCCTCTGTTTCTTGTTGACCGGCTCCGACTCACTCTTCTCTTCTGTGTGTCTTTTCTCTACACCATTGGTATCTTTAACACCATTCTCTAATTTCTTGTTACTATTACTACTAGTGGAGTTTTTGTTTTGACTAGCTTTGAGCACCTGAAAAACAAGATATGGCTTTTATATTATCACTAGCGACGCGCCCCGGCTTCGCACGGGTATAAAATATAATATAGCCACTGAAAAAATGATTTAAATCGATTCAGCAGTTTTGATTTATATTCATTATAACTACCCGTGGCCCGCATTGGTCGGTACCGACGCAAAAGCTACGTCCCGCAATTTTTAAATCTGTAATATCTTCGAAAATATTCATTTGAATCATATTATGTTGTAAAGGGCCATAAAGATCTACATTAAATCAATAATGTATTTAAGGTATTTGGATAAGGATTAATGCTGTATTTATAAAAATTGCTTCGAAAATTAGCCATTATTTGTAGTAAAAAGTAAATGACAAAAAATGTTATTGTGGGATATCCATAAAAGATATAAGTACCATCGCGGAGTTTTCTGTAGACCTTTTCAATGTGTACAATATTTGGTACATTACTTTGATAAATCTCGTAGGGTTCAGCCTGAGTTTGCAATGTAAGCGGAAAAAAATGTAATTATTTATGACATCACATTAGAAACCCTAACAATAACAGTATTTCTCCACTATTTAACGAATGTTATTATACTTATAAACCTTCCTCTTGAATCACTCTATCTATTAAAGAAAACCGCATCAGAATCCGTTGCGTAGTTTTAAAGATTAAAGGGAACAAAGGGACATGAGAGGGAACAAAGGGCCATGAGGGAAACAAAGCGACTTTGTTTTATAATGTAGTGATGTATAAACATAAACAATAAACATGTATAGTAACACTAGGCCTTTGCATCCGTAGTGGATGATTTATAAAGTATTTTCAGAGCGAAGTAACCACTCCTCAAATACTGTAGTGCCTACTGCCTGCAGGGACAAGATTTAAATGTCCGTATGGTTGCCCAAGCACAGACGACATTCTCGCATCATAGTCGGCCTAGTCCAGAGGAAAGAACTAACACGTGTGGGACCAACTATGTGCGGGTTTCCTCACGATGTTTTCCTTCACCGTATGAGCGTCCGTATTATGTACCTGAGATCTGAAAATGTCTCATTGGTACACGCCTCCACCCGGGATCGAACCTGCAACCTCTACGTGTGCGAACCCACTAACACTCACGTTTTGCCGGCGACATGACTCGCTTCGTTCCGGAGTCTCCCCCGGAACCTCCGGTAGACCACATCCATCGGCCAGACTCCGGCGCCTCGAAAGTCGACAGACGATTCGTCGGTACTCTCACCACAAACGAGCTAAAGCTAACCTTGTGGTGATGCTGCAGACGCTCGACCCTAATGCTAAGTACTCACATACGGTTTTGCTCGATAGTTTTACTCGAAATCGAGCAAAAACCACCGTGTGGACCGCAAAACTCACAGCTCGAAGCTTCGCATCGAGCCAGTTTGAAGGCTCGAATCGAGCCGGCTTGACAAATTTTTGACACAGTCTCTTCCTTAGTTTTTATTATTCGTAGCTAATTTCCTTCGAACTGGAGTAAAACTATCGAGCAATGCTGAATGTGTGGACGAAAGCCCGAGCCGCGGTTTTTACTCTACGTGATTGCTCGATCGAGCAAAACCGTATGTGAGTACTTACACTATGGCGCAGTGTCGTCTTCTTCTGATAAACTTACCATTATAGAGTGTTGGTTGAACCGTTTGATCATGCTCCGGGGGATGGAGCAACCGTCTTTCTCCTTGTCTGTGGGCTCATCATCAGGCAATAGAGGAACTGGTTCTGTCATGTGCGGTAAATCCACCTGTAAATATATACAAAAAATAAATGCTACTTGCAATTACATATTTTGGTAGTCATAGAAAATAGGATGTATAAAAAACAAATAAACAAAGATCTGTTTTTCTCCCTAAAATCTGTGATTTTTAGGGTTCCGTACCCAAAGGGTAAAAACGGCACCCTACTACTAAGACTTCGTTGTCTGTCCGTTTGTCTGTCTGCCTGTCTGTCGCCAGGCTGTATCTCAAGAACCGCTATAGCTAGACTTCTGAAATTTTCACAGATTGTGCATATCTGTTGCCGCTATAACAAAATAATATTAATATTTAAGGGGGGCTCCCATACAACAAACGTGATTTTTTTGGCCTTTTTTTGCTCGTAATCAATAATGATAAGATGTAGGCACTTGAAATTTTCACAAAGGCTTTAAATATATGTGTACTTTAATAATTAATAATAATATTTAAATAAAATAAATAATTAACGGGGGCTCCCATACAAAAAACACAATTTTTGGCCTATTTTTTCTCTATAACGGTACGGAACCCTTCGTGCGCGAGTCCAACTCGCACTTGGCCGATTTTTTCTATTCTTTAATATTTCTACTTTAATTATACTAAGCCTTCAGGTATTGATAGATATTGTACAGTGTACATATTATATGCTCTTATCCCTTAATTCGCCAAGCGATCTAAAAGTCGTGCACGTCTATAACTTACCGTTAAATCTAAAGTAGTGTGCTTCATGGCAGATGCGATGGAGTGGTCGTCCATTTTTGCACATTCCCCAAACAAGTCTTTACTAGATGAAGAGGCTATGCGATCCCTGGGCAAAAAAAACATCAAAATGAACATAAACTGAACAAGACAGTACTTCATATTTTTAGTAAAAGATGGCCCCGTGCGAGTTTCTTTAACAGCGTTGCCAGAATGTTACTTTTGTAACATTTTACGTTACTTTTGACCCTTGCATGTTACATTCATGTGACATGACTAAAGATGTTACTTTTACGTTCCTTTTGGTACTTAATTGAAAAAAAAAGATGTTTGAAACCAAAAATGCGAAAACGGAACACACTAAGTTTTATTGAGTTTTGTCGTTACAGCTGACAAGGCTTTAAATGAACGTGGCAAAAAAGGAACTAACGCTGCCATCATACAAAAACGCCATTTTTGACAGTTCTCCTTTATCAGCAACGCCCCGCCCACGTTTATTTAATTAAAGCCTTGTCGCACCTTAGTTTTAAGTTTTGTTTATTGATCTTGTTTCAGTTCATCTCTATATTATTTATAGTATGTTTTCGTGTATTCTGGATCACCCCCCCCCCCCCCCCCCCCCCCGGCATTTTATTATATATAAGTAATACGAAATGTTACTTTTCCCCTCATTATGTTACTTTTCGCATGACAATATGTAACTTTCGAACATACAGTTCTGGCAACACTGGTGGTAGTTTCTTCGTTCGACTTTCAAAAAGTGTATCATGATACCCATTTTGAATAAAAAGATATTTTATTTATTTATTTATTTTATATCTCAAAATAACAGGCTATAAGGGTATAAAATGGCCTATACCAGCTAACATTGACAAAATTTATTTTTTGCACTCATTATACTTTAGCTATAACTAAATATTGTGCTTTTAAGACTATTGTGTAGTGCCGCGAGCGTAGAAAATAGGTATTTGGAAAACCATTCTCTGTCACCACAGCGCTCGGCCCCCGCGCAAACGTGCGGTAGAGAGAGTTGCAGCTCGGCTGTGATTCTGGGTATTTTTAGACAAAAATCGCGTTTCGGGGCATAACGTTTTGCATCTCCTACACTGTACTAAAACTAATATTTTTTGGTATCAATCTTTTCAGCAGAATCTAATCTTCAAAACCTAGATTTCAGAAGCTCGTAACTTTCAAACTAACAAAAATTTTGATAAAAGGAAAACATAGAAGCATAGTTTTCACTAGAGGCAATAACATAGTGAAAAATCGTTGAAATCAGATAAGTTTTAGGGGTAGCAAAACGTTATGGCTTTTTAACAACAAAACGTTACAACAAACTGAAAAGTATGATTCACTATAACTACTGAGGATCGACTACCGGGTCCATCTACATACGTAGATGGACCCGGTATTCGATCCTCAGTAGTTGTGTTGAGGCTTGAGGGTTAATTTATTTATCTGGGTGCATTTTAAATTAAAACAAAGGGGCGCTAAAACATTATTTGTGTACGGAGATCCAAACTTATTTTGTTTACCGCCCAGGTAGACAAAATAAGTTTGGATCTCCGTGCCAAATTTCAGCAAAATCGGTCCAGCGGTTTAAGCGTGACAGACAGAGAGACACACTTTCGCATTTATAATATTAGTATGGATTTTATAATATTTGTGGTTTCGGATATTATGATGGAGGGTCGACTCACGGCACCCCTCTTGTGTACCAGGGCGCCGCGGCGCACACTTTGGGAACCCTTGTTATAGAGCATCTTTAGCAAATAAAAGATTAATATTATTTGTTCTTTAAATCTACTCTTGTAATATAGTATTCAATTTGAGTTGTGTTAGCCTATAAAGTTTCTGAGATATTTCATATAGGAATTGAAAATGTATTCTGTAATAATAATAAGTATAAAAATTACCTATGAAAATAATGTGATTGAAAAAACTTTGTCCAAAACTCGGCTTCCGTCATTTTGTTTGGAACATAATCTATGTGTTTCTTCCTAACTGCTGGGTATGTTTTGAATATCGCATCTATAATATCTTGGGTTAGGTTATATTTTAGTCCGTTACACCCATCTGTCTGTGGCTGTATGTCCGCTAGAAATGCTCCTGAGACACCTAGAATTAAAAAAAACTTTTAACACTAAATTAGAGTCCTTTGCTAGTGTAAAAGTACACTGTGAAACAAAATATGTATCGGTTACTACATTAAAACCATATAATGTTACATTTGACATTCTAGTACCCCTACTAGAGCCCAGAGTGCTATTTGTGTAGTAACCCGAGCGTCATGGAGATCTATTAGGTTTTTTAGATTAGGTGAGACTAATAAAATAATAAGAGCGTTTTTTTTATTTAAGAGGTGAGGTCAGAAACTGCAGCTATTTTAAAGTTATGAAAAAGAAAATATATTCAGAAAATTGCTTATTTAGGTAAATTATAACAAGATTTTAGACAAGGACTAAATCATGTTCCCTAGATCAAAAAAAAAATGGTTGACTATGGAACCCTAACCAGTTATATAATTTAAGAGTAACATTGTCCTACAAATAGAACAATCCATATTTTAGGACCATCAAATCAAAATATGTATTAAATCCTTTCTATCTGTTAGCTACCACTTTCGAGAACTTTCGCAGAGGAAATTGTTGTTCGTCTAATTAAAATGAAGCTACTCACGAAAAATTAGCTTGATAGTAAATAGTAATTAAAAATAATCTTCTAGGGAACCTGTACTATTTAATTGAGTGCAACAAAAAAAACTAGTTAGGAAAATATGAAGTTTTATTTTTCTATATTTTAAAATGTCTCTAGTCTCTACAGGCCCACCTTACCTTTAAATCCTCAGTGCTTTATGTGGTTACCCCAATGAAGCTCTTTGGGGTATGCTTAACATCTCCTATCTTAATCTGACAGATCAGATGATTATTCAATAATATTTGAAAATAACTTTTTTTTCAACCCACCACGTTAGAAATCTGATTTCTATACCATGATAACTAGACAATGTCGGAAGTCTATACAAGCTTAATCTGACATGCTCGAGCAGGTCGCGAAATCCATTCTTGGGCTCCCCTACTATTCCTTTGTAGACTTTATATATATAAATAAAATAAAAAACTTACCAGCCTCTTGTTTAACATTAGTTGATTCAGTATAATGTTTCAAAGTTGGTGTATTCCAGTATTCTTCACTATTTATTACTTTTGTTATAACTAAATCTTCATACAGGTGCTTCAGTATGGGATGTAATGACAATAACCTAATATCAGAAAACAAAAGATTTAGGTCACATTAAATCATTCAAATGGTAAAAAAAAAGGCTTTGAAATGATTGGCGATAACTAACTTAAAGCTTTAATACCTGGGACCGTACCACGAAAACGTTTTGAGACTCAAACAGTCGTACGAGAATTCCACATCCTGCTCTAACAACGTCATTTCTTGTTTGCTCGAGAAGGACGCGGCATTCTCATTTGATTGTTTAGTCTCAAAACTATTTCGTGGTATGGCTCCAGGTTACAATAACACATGGAATCTGTGTATAAAATTTAGAATTAATACACGAAATAAGCATTTTTTTTTTGATAATAGGGTTAAAAAATATCTATTAAAAATAAATTATTTAAAATTCATTTGAGTCCATATCTTAAACATGGCGTCATCTAAAACTTAGTTTAATCCTTCGATCGTTGATTCTTGTAAATCTATTGTTATTCTATTGTGTCTTGTTCACTAGTGAGCTTATGGAGCTTGGTGGGTTAAATCAACATCAACATCAACATAAATATATATAATATATATTTTTAAGATTTCATAATAGGCAAAATATATAGAACACAATCAAAAAAGATTTTTTTAAAATATTTGAACAGCAAATACAGTATTTAAATACCTGGATTTCATCTCCAGCTCCCCATCAATCTGTCTTTTGAACTTTGGCAGGAGGTTCTGAAGCAGCATCTTGACCTTGTCACGGTCACTGGACTGTGCTTCAGCCCCTGCGGGATTAACAAAGTGGAACGTGGAGCATGTTCCATCGTGTAGGACCACTTGTAATTGAATCTTCGGTTTTCCGGCTGGTGAGATTTTTTGAGCTGGAAAAAGTTATTCCATAAGTAATATACACTGTTTAAAGTTCTTCCACTTAAAAGTTCTTTAGGTCCAGCATTACTGGGCCTGTACCACGAAACCGTTTTGAGACTCAAATAATTGAACGAGAATGCCGCATCCTACTCTAAGCTGGAGCTGGACGCGGCATTCTCGTTCATTTGTTTGAGTCTCAAGACAGTTTCATAGTAGGCCACCAGTTTACAACTGCAGTTGTGAAAAACCTTTAAACAGTGTTGACATAAAAGAGCAATAAAGTAGATTATGGTATTAATTCTCTACAATTTAAATAACATGTTTTTATACTAAACAAGAACCTGTTTTATGTAATTTAATGAGATTTTAATAAACTTTTTGCACTTTAACTGACTCACCCAGTCTAACTGATTTATACTAGTACTTACTTTTAATATCAGCATATTTGTGTGAAACAGCTACAGTATCACGGTTTTCTAACATCCAAGCTAGCCTTTGGTTCATAACATATAACGTCCCATCACCTTTCTTGTACCTTACATGGCTAACACTCAACAACACATCTTCCGAAGATGTAGTCATGTTGTGAAATTTTAATATCTCTTATTTTAAACAGAATTTTTTACATTAATATTCCACAAAAGTAAGTAATTGTTTAGTTGTATGAAAAACTTGTAGTGAAAGAGTTATATGAAACCCATTTAGGAGTACTTTAAACTCTTAAATACAATACTTTGTTATTTTCAACAAAATACAGAAAAGCTTTAAACATAAACAGCTTATTTGTTAATATTTCTGTATTATTCTGTAAAACTGAAATCACAAAAAGCACATCGTCAGGCAAACCATTTGCGGTTTCGCTGCAACTGACACAATGTCAATGTCAAATTCGCCAGGCAATTTTTTTTAATGCCACAGTAAAAGTTAAAACTAGAACTTTTCTGTGCAAAACATTTTTTTTTGTGATACACATAAAAAATACAAATACAAATATATACAATGTTATAATAATAAAAAACTCAAAGCAGATATGTTACTACCGCGTGCGTTTTGAAGCTTCAAATACGACCCAATTGGGTCGTCTTTTATTTAGTCTGTCTCTTTTATGTAAATGGCATTTCGTATCTTTTGTTTTACTTATCTGTCAAATTTGTCAATGCTGTTCGGAAGAGATTTAAGCCGGAAAATAGTATGAACGTAACAGATCTGTATTTAAAGTAGAATATCATTGAATATATATATGTCTGTCAAGAAAGTGAAGAAATTAAAAAGAGGCAACATCATAGTGTCCTTCCTTTCTTCTTAGCGCTTTATTCCACTTGTCCTAGCTAGGATCCTACATAGGAGACTAATTAGAAGCTTCTTATTCCACTTGTCCTAATTTAGTGACTAAATTAGTTGTCATTTTGGTCAGACGTCTTCTTAATGGCTCTCTATCAAAGCAACAAAAAATTGGTCTTCTCATAGGCTTAGCTGTTGGCTCAATGAAAATTAAAATAAATAAAAGGCGAAAAAGGTGGTTGAAAGAATTTTTGCCCCACGTAAAATTATGAATTATGAACTTTCTGAACTACTTGGAACCAGCAGACTTAAGAAATTACAGTCGGGGCAATTTAATAGGCCACATTTGACATCTGTCAGAATAATCTCCATAGTGAGGTAAGCTGCTTAAAAACATCGACCAAAACGAATAAATCGATACGGACTTGAAATAAAATATTTGAATTTTATATGTTATTTATAAAACCAAAAACGAATTCCTGTCCTATTATTACTTTTTCTTTTGTAAATTCAAGGAGCAAAATAAGACAAGTACATAATTTACTAGAAAAATTGCATTTATTCACTTGAAATATCAAAACTGTTAAATTTTGTATTATTATTATTCATTTCACATGAATATGTGTTACTTTTCACAACGTGGTTATGAATTTATGGGGATATATCGTTACAACTAATCAATGCATCTGATTCTACTTATTCGCTTTCGATTTTTAGAGTAACATCCCTAGAGTTTAAAAAGAAAAAAGGTCAGCTGACGTAACATTGTACCGACGTTTAGTTCTTTAAATCATAATTTGTTTTTTATGTTAAAAATTGTTTATCAGTGAAAATAAATAGTAAAAGAACTCGTATTGGTTATGTTTATAATAAATATGTAATCGTTATTAGAAAAAGTGAATAAATTGTGCAGTAATAACAATGACAAAATATTTATTTTTTTATGGCGTCGTTACAAGGCTACCAGGCTCAATTTTGTTGAACTGTCAAATGTGGCCTATTAAATTGCCCCGACTATACCTACAAATGGACTCCAATTTCCAGATCATAAAACATAATATACAGTCTGTCAAAAAAGTAATGAAATTAAAAAGTGGCAACATCTGTATCGTAGTGTCATCCCTTTCAAATCCATCAGAAAAAAGGGATGACACTACGATGCTGCCACTTTTAAATTTCATGACTTTTTTGACAGACTGTAAATTTTGTGATAGGTTCAGCTAAATAAGAACTACAGCTTGGACAGGATAGAAATTATAATTATTAAAGTTTAAACAAATAGAAAATCTGTACAATATTATGTAGGAAGCAAAATAATAAATCATAAGAGACAATGTCAGATTACAGATAGCAATAATAGACAAGTAAAAACTGCAGCCATTCTCAATTTAAATAAACTATAAAAAGGTATTCGTGCCGTGTTCGTCACAAATTGACTTTAGATTTAGCAGTCCCCACTACAGATAAAAGGTTGAAACCATCTGGCAGCACTGATTTAGTCAGTTAGAAGCCACATTTTTTCCGATTTAGAATCCTAGCTACAATCCTAGCTTTCCAAATGTTATTCCACTTGACTAAATTTTTTAGGATCCTAGCTAGGACTTCCTAGCTAGGATCCTAAAAAGCGCAGCCTAAGATTGAAGGTCTGTTAAAAAAGTGAAGAAAGTAAAAAGCGGCAACGTCGTAGTGTCAGATCGTTTTTCTGACTGACAGAAGTTTCCTTAGGACTTTTTATTATTCGTACATGAAACATTTAAGTATGAACGTAATGATGTACATGCATATCATTATGTTCATATTTAAATTATGTATTCAGTAATTAAGTTATTACTACAGACGTATAATACTTCACAGTTCACACCCACGCGAGACGGCTCAACAGGCCACGGCCCACGGGCACGGGGCGGTGCACTGTGCACGCCGCATGGGCCCACCGCGCCTCACTTGCACAATTTTATTCCTCCATAAAAATGAACGCACTATTTGTGAACGCATGTTTAATAGACCGCCATTTTAATTTTTTATGGTGGCAACATCGGACATTGACAATCCAAAATGCAATCATGGCGCACGGGGCACTGTGTTTGTAGAATGCTGAGAAGTTTTTACGTAAACACTTCGTTGTTTTGCATCGAAATTGTTAAATGTCTTACAACAACTTATCCATAATTTTTAACATTAATAGTTATGTATACATGTGTGACCCAAATACAAAGTTTCCACTTGTTCGCAATATCGTCTCTGTACCATTAGACACTTGCAGGTAAGAAAATCATGAGATTTGCTGTTTTAGCTTTTGTATCGTATTTACAGACGTGTACTTGATACACGATCATGTTCAGTGCCATCAGCAAATTCTAGAGGTTATATTTAAACATGGTTATACCCGTTTGTTATTGATATATACGTTTGTTCCAGATAAGTTGCTTGGTGTCATAATGTCAGAGGCGTACGCCCGTGAGATACTGCGAAGGAATGTTGCGCAAATTTGTCAAACGATAGGATGGAACGGCATAAACTCAACTCCACTTGACATTCTAGTACATGTATTAGAAAAATATATCAGCACATTGGGGACCCAGGCCAACAGATATGCTGAGCAATTTAATAGAACTGAGCCAAATTTACATGACCTAGGGCTAGTGTTTCGTGATCTACACATCCAGTTGCCGGAATTGACTGAGTACACCCAGTCTGTGCCTCCTGTACCACCTCCAGTCAAAACTGAAAGGTTTCCTAAGTATAAAGAATCTAATCTAAACTTTCTCAAACCAGGCAGTCATGAAGTTGTCACGAGACCTATGCACGTTCATGAGCACCTCCCTCCCATGTTTCCTGAAAAGGAAAGGGACACCCCACTGGTTGCAGGTACCGTTGAAATTAGGCAAAATGGTATTGATAATGGTGAGAATAATACTAGTTGTACAAGTCCAGAAATATCAGTTACGGACAGTCCAGAAAAACCAAAAGACATATTTAAGCGACCCACAGATCCTGTCTCTTTGCCAAATAGCAAGAGGCCAAGGTTACGAATGGATGAAGAGGAGAGAACTAGAGAAATAAGTAGTGTCATGATGACCATGTCTGGTTTCTTATCACCTGCACGGGAAGGTAAACTGCCTGAAGCCAAGCCTCCTACCATTATATCTGAAAAGCACCACGATAGACATAAGGTAAATTCACATTCTAATCCTATGAAAGTGCCCCTAATAGATAAAAGTGACAAGAAATCTAAGAAGAATAAATTATTAAATGGTAAAGTAATGAAAAGTAAAAGGAAAGATAAAAGTCACAAAGGTGAGAGTAGTAAATCTAAGGATAATAATAAATTGGACAGGTATCCACCTGGATATCCTATTAAAAATAAAGATGTACATCCAACACATCATAATCATGTAACAATGCCAGCGCCACGAGTGCCTCCTACGAAGTCCATGCCTCCTCCGCCGATACCTTCTATATCTACAGTACCAGAACCATTAAGACCTGTGATCAAACAAGAACCAATTGATGACTTGCGTCATGTATCAAAAATCTCAAAATTGGCAGAAGATGCCATACCTGTTCCAAGGAAAATACCTAAATCAAAATCTCCTTTGGTAGCAAATCCACATGCAACATATAAAACTTTACCTCAACATCCAATTTTACCTGAAGTGGCAATAAATAAACAAGTCTTGGATGAGGAGGAAAAGCTGGCGTCTCAGCCAGATAGATCAAAAATCAATATATTTAAAAGAATATCGAACAAATCAAAAGAAGACAAAAGTGTTTCAGAACCTGTCTCAGATAAATCACAGTCTGAATCTGCTATTCCAAAGGTTCACAATTCTTCAAGTGAACCACAAGATAGTCAAAGATTAAAAACAGCGGAACCAGTAATGAACAACAATAATAGTCCTGTAGATTTGTCCAAAGAAATAGACATTAGAGCTCATGAAGTGATTGATATTGACGATGATTCATTGGATATGCATCCTGTTCCACCCAGACCATCTCCAGCTGAATTCAAACCTGGATTAACCATAAACAAATCTTTGCAAGTACCTTTTCCCAAAGATGTAGCTAGTGTAAGTCCAAAAATAAAAAAGGAAAAGAAGCATAAAGAGAAAAAGGATAAAGCAGCAAAATTGGAAACTAAATTGAAAAAGCAACAACAACAGCTTGCATACGAAATGGTTATGTCTGACAAAAAGAAATCTAAATTAGCAAATGAGAAGGTACCAAAACAAGGAAGACCAAGAAATGAGTCAAAGTTGCCGCAAATGCCTCCTGGTTTTCCATTTTTCCCTGGAATGCCCTCTGGAAGAGGGTTAATGCCTGGTCCTGGGCTAATTCCTGGAAACGACTTCCTAGCAAATTTAACCAATAATCCTGCATTAAGAGGTTTGCCACCACATAATTTATTAACAAATCCTTTTGCATTAGGTGCATCTGGCCCTGGTCTTATACCAGGACCAAGTTTTTTACCGGGTATTCCCAATCATCTCATGCCTATGGGTAATTTTCCTCATACATCTCGTTCATCATCCGAAAAGATATCTCCAATGTTTCGCCGCCCTAGCTTAGAAGTTATACCTGTTGATAATAAGGAGGATAGGGGTATGCATAAGCCAACTTTAATGAATAGGGACAGAGACAGGCATGATAAGCACAAATCGGCAACCATTCCAAATATTTTACAAAAACAAAAGTTTAAATCAGGTAGAGACCATAAATCTATGTACAAAATGCCACCAGTGCATCCTGATATAACTATAGAATTAAATCCTCCTAAAGTAGAACCCCCTAGACAGGAATTACCTAAACAACCTATTCCAGAACCTGCAAGGCTCCCATCACCTCCTCCTAGAGAAGTCTGGCAACCTATCCAAGCTCCTGAACCTGAAAAAGAACCTGAACCCATACAAGTTCCTCAGCCACTGCAAATAAAAACAGAAAGTCCAGATGTTTCCCATCACAGAAGAGAAGACGAAGAACATTCAGAGAAGAAAAAAGATAAATCACATAAAAAAGAGAAGAAGGACAAAGATGGTATAAAAATTAAGAAGAAAAAAGACAAAAAGGATAAAAATAAAGATAAATCAGAGAAACGAAAAGATAAAGAAGAAAGGCAAGAGATAAAAGAAAAAATTAAAAAAGAGAAAAAGGAGAAAAAGAAGGATAAATCAGCTGATGGTTTAGTGCCCAAGCTTACATTGAAATTGGGTTCATCCAATTCTAATTCGCCGATGCCACCCAGTTCCCCAGATATCTATAAATTAAACATTAAACCCGTGGTCAAAAAGGAGGATGAAGAGAGTTCTTCTGTAAAGGATGAACCAATGTCGAGAGAAAATAGCAGATCGCCTGAACTCGCACAGATATCTGCTTTAGTAACGAGACCACCCAAATCTAAACATTCGAAACACAACCACACATCAGAAGCTGATGTTCCATCATCGTCACCTCCCTCTGGGTCTCCGCCAAGGAAAAATCGTCCTCCATCAAGTCACTCCAAGTACAAGAGGATATTATTCAAACCCCTGTCAAAGAAGGGTCAAGCAGAAAATCTTGATGAGGAGACGGCTTCAATATCGGAAGAAAAACCGGCGGAGCCACTGCCCACACCTTACTATGTGGACGAGCATGGAAACAAAATTTGGGTGTGCCCACCATGCGGGAGACCGGACAACGGCTCTCCAATGATTGGTTGTGATGGTTGCGATTTTTGGTACCACTGGGTTTGTGTGGGTATCACTGAGGAACCCGGCGTCACGGAGGATTGGTTTTGCAAATCGTGTCTTGCGAAGCGCGCCGCAATGGTATTGGCGGGCGTTACCACCGGCAAGAAGCGGGGCCGAAAACCAAAAGGTGAAAAAATCAGAGACTGTCATTGACCGTCGGAACATTTTGTTGTTACTGCGATTAGTTTTAATATATCTGTTCAGTGGACATGGTGTAAATGGATTGCAATTGTTGATGGATTATTGTTGAATGATATCATACAGATACGTTTTCATCTTTCATAATGTTATATTTAGGCTAGAATTAAGTATAGATAATATTTGAGTATTGACATAAAATGTTGAACATGATAGTGTAGGTACTTGTAATAATTACCATCATTTTTTAATTATTGTTAATTTACTTTTAATTTCACATTCGTATAGATCAAGTTCGCGATAGGGGCGTGTTATACACGACTCGCTTGTAAACATAGTTATAATATAAGATTCTTTTTATATTGTACAAAAAACTGAATTTACTTAAGAAATTGGTGATGTATAAAGTAATGTAGTGAATATTTAATTACAGAAAGAAGGCTGGATGTTTCTTCAGCTAATATTTGAATATTTTCATATTATAATTTTAATATAACCCTGTTTTTTTTGTTGTTGTTCCTTCTAATTGATGTACAGGGCTAGCACAATCTCCCATTTTTTTAGCATTACAAACTAAATTATAATTATGCTCGGACAAAATCGATGGAGTGATGGTGCTCGTCCTAAGTGGATACATGGAGAGGAGGAAAATGTAAAATTTGATTTAGCCAGTGGCCAATTAAATCTATTGGTACTCTAAAATGTAGTGAATTATTTGAATCCTTACTGTGTTAAGTGAAAAACTTTAGTAGCAGAACATACTTTTATTTAGAAAAAAGCTTACACAACAAACAAATGCAATCAACGTTGTGATTGAAACTGATTATAAATATATTTTTATAATACAATTCAATGTCTACTATTGTAAATTACGATCCTATCATTTTCAGACTAAAACATCAAACACCCTTCAATAATCAGAGGTATTCTTTACATAAAATATTAACAGTGAACCTTAATGTACATCAGTTTTTACTAGGGACAGTAGAATCGTCAGGGTTACTTTTCGGCTTTTCTTTGTTCCAATCTTTAAGACCTTCGGGTAGAGTTGTATCTTCATCTAAGGAACCAGTGCCTTCAACAAATTCTTCATATGTACTCTTCTCTGGGAAGGGCCTCGCTCCTAAAAGTTCAATCATGTCATCTCTACTTAAAATCTCTTGCTTTAGTAATCTCTCAGCTACTTTCTCTATATCTGCTCTATGTTTAGTCAGTAGGTCCTTTGTATGTTGGTGAGCTGAATTGATTAATTCCCTCACTTCAGAATCTATAAGCTCTGCTGTTTTTTCCGAGTATGGTTTATCAATCACCATTTCACCCGGTTGTGGCATATCAAAAGATACATTGCCAACCTTGGCGTTCATACCATAATGAACAATTTGTGCATATGCACTCTGTGTAATCTTCTTCAGATCATCCTGTGCACCGGTTGTAATTCTGCCAAAGAAGATTTCTTCGCTCACTCTACCACCTAACGTCATGCACATTCTGTCAAATAGCTGTTCCTTGCTATATAAGTATTGTTCTTTGGGTAAGTACTGGGCATAGCCGAGCCCTTTTCCACGGGGGATGATCGATACCTTCAGTAGTGGGTCAGCATGCTGCAGAAACCAGCCTGCAACAGCATGACCTGCTTCATGGTAAGCTACAATCTTTCTCTCATCAGGCTGGAGTACATTAGATTTCTTCTCCATACCGGCTACCACTCTTTCGATGGCTTGCTCAAAGTTTTTCATAGTGATGTCATTTAATAACTCCCTTGCAGCAATCAAAGCAGCTTCATTACAAACATTTGCTATGTCAGCACCTGTGAAACCTGAATACGATATACAAGTCAAATTATTAAATAGAAAATTACATTATTTAGCCAAATTTTATGAGTACTAATACTAAAGTAGTAAAAATGTTTTAGTTTGTTATTCAGTATTCAGGTATTACATTTTTGTTTCTATAGAATACCTGTTTAGTAAAATATAAGCACATGATTTATACAGCAATAAAATGTTTTTATTGACACAATGATATATTAATTTATAAAAAGTACCTGGCGTTAAGGCAGCCATTTTTCTGGCTAAGTTTTCTTTATTTAATGTTGTCTTTAGTGGTTGCAAATGTACTTTGAAAATAGAAGCTCTGCCTTTTATATCTGGAGCTGGCACAAAGATTTGTCTGTCAAATCTGCCAGGTCGGAGCAATGCCTTGTCAAGGATATCCACACGGTTGGTTGCTGCAAGCACAACAACATTTGTTGTCGTGTTGAACCCATCCATTTCAACGAGGAGTTGATTTAATGTGTTCTCCTGCTCAGAATGACCTCCAAAGCTACGTCCTCCTCTCTTCCGTCCCACAGCATCAATTTCATCAATGAAGAGAATGCAAGGTGCATGTTTCCTGGCCATTGAGAACATGTCTCTCACTCTCGATGGTCCAACACCAACAAACATCTCCAAAAACTCCGAGCCAGATACTGTTATGAATGGTACATTGGCTTCACCAGCTGTGGCCTTAGCCAGCAGGGTTTTACCTGTTCCTGGAGGGCCTGTTAATAGAGCTCCCTTTGGTATTTTAGCTCCCAAATCTATATACTGTTGGGGGTTCTTTAAGAAGTTAACAAACTCCATAATTTCAATCTTTGCTTCCTCACAACCGGCTACATCTTGGAACTTTACACCAATATCAGTGGGGTTGACCACTTTAGCAGTAGATTCCATGACACCACCAAACAGACCACCCCCTTTTCTGCCCCCACCACCCATCATATTTGCAGAACGTCTCATCATATAGATTAAAAATCCAATGATCAACAATGTAGGCAAGATTCCCGTAAGACTTGATGCTTCAACTTCAGTCTTATAAATAACAGGTACAAAGTTTGGTGGGTCCACATTGATTTCGATTTGTGCGTTTTCTAGGTTCCTTTCAAATGAATCTACACTTCCAATAGCAAACCAGATTATTTTTCCTTCTAAAACGGACCCCGGTTGTAGCCTCACTCTGACCCATTTTTTGTTGATCACCTCGAGCCTCTCTACGACACCTTTGTTTAAATACTGGTTCACGAAATCTCTCCAGCTTATTTCTCTGTACCTTAATTCGAAATAGGCTAGGGAACCGAGAAGAGCCATCACTCCCATAGCACCAAACATCATCCACTTTTCTCTGTCTGGGCCATCGTATCCACTCCTACTCGATCCTCTGCTCCCTCCTGTGCCTCCAGAGAACATATTGTTCATATTCCATTTGTCCTGCGATAAACTCGGCTTCGAGACAGGTGGTGGTGTTTTCGAAGGAGGCGGCTGTGCATCTTTCTCTGGTGCTTTTGCTTGTTTCTGACTGGCGCCCGGCTGAAAATATTTCTCAAATCCTTTCGGTGGCTTCTTACAGAACTCGTACCATTGATTCAAAACGGAGTCTAAAGCTGGTACACCGACAGGCTGCAGTTTATGTCCTTTGAAATGTAATTTCGACAGTTGGGACTGTGTTAATCTGAGCCCTTTCCACATCTTTATAATATATTGTATTTTTAATAAATAATTTTGTAACTTTTGTTTCGCAACAAAAATTTTTATTGAGTCACAAAAATTGTCTCGAATTTTTATTTTTTATCCATCCAATAAAAACATGGTTAGGCTATGGTTAGGCTTCGGTAATCTGTCAAAGTCACAAGTCACAGAACGTCATGGATTAATATGTACAGAATGTAGGCTTATGATGCAGAACGTCTAGGTACCTGTTTCATGCAGAGGGACAGAAAACGTTATCAAAAATTTACCGTTAAATTTACCAAAACATTCGTTCCGTTATCGTTACAAATTACCGCTACTTTTTTGGTATCGTTAAAAAGTATCGATACTGTTTACCGGTATATTTATCGTTATTTCTTAACGTTACCATTGCTCTAAGCGCGACGTTGCCAGACTTCTGTGGTGGCAAAGTCGCGCCTCGCACAACGTATATGTCAATACGCTTATTCTATGGACTCGCGTACTGCATCGGGATTCGGGACACTCGTCGTCGTCACTCACCGTACTGCGCGGAGTGCAGACACGGGACAAGGAACTTGTAAAGCAAAGAAAGCAAAAAGTTTGTTTCTTTTTGTTTTGAGAGTAATAGTAAGTAATCTATAAAATTTGTCCTGACGGTTAAAACTGTTAAAGTTACAGCCACGAAATTTTGTGATTGGGGTTGTTTTATAAAGTAAACACTTAATAAGAAATGAATTTTGGAAACTTTGACCCGAAGGGGGTGAAATAGGGGTTGAAAATGTGTATAAAAGTCCGTCATTTCTCAAGTTAGAAACATGAAACTTTATTTTTGGGCTACTGATTAAAAATGAATGAATATATATTTAAGCGTTTTTGGAAATTCTACCCCTCCAAGGGGGTGAAATTGGGGTTGAAAGTTTGAATGAAAATCCATCATTTCTTAAGCTACCAACTTGAAACTTTATTTTTGGGCTACTGATTAAAAATGAATGGATACGTATTTAAGCGTTTTTGAAAATTCTACCCCAAAGGGGGTGAAATTGGGGTTGAACGTTTGAATGAAAATCCGTTATTTCATGAGTTAGAAATATGAAACTTTATTTTTGGGTTACTGATTAAAATTACATGGATACGTGTTTAAACATTTCTGGAAATCCTCCCCCCAAGGGGGTGAAATAAGGGTTGAAAGTTTGAATGAAAGTCCGTCATTTCTTAAGTTAGAAACATCAAACTTTATTATTGGGTTACTGATTAAAATTGAATGGATATATTATCTATACTAGCTGTTGCCCGCAACTTCATCCGCGTGAATGTATGTTATTAAAATCGAGATTTAGAAAATTGAACACCCATCTACGACTATTTTATTTTAATATCGTATGCGACATCAGATTTACACTGTAGGTTGTCTAGCATTGTAGTTCTTTCGTCTTGGCAGAAAAAACTCTCCCAGAGAACATGATGAGAGGTTTATTCAAACATACTGCCTTCGGTAGTACATATTCTACCATTTCTACCTATGTGCTCGAAAGATGCTAGTAACTTAGATCCTTAAAGTTTGACTTTAAAATTTCCATGGCCGGTAATGAATTGAGAATTTGAGATACACAGTGGTCAATATCCATCCAGGGTTTGGATAATCGCTTACGAATATTAGGAACAGTTTTAAAGATCGACCTTTGCTAGAATTGGTAATCACTTTGGTTGTTGTTGTAAATTTCGAGGAGTTTCTTCAAACCCATTACTTATCAAGTTACCGTTTATAGGGTTCCGTACCCAAAGGGTAAAAACGGGACCCTATTACTAAGACTTCGTTGTCGGTCCGTCTGTTTGTCTCCAGGCTCTGGCTCTAGCTAACTCTAGCTATAACGGTTCTTGAGATACACTCAAGAACCGTTATAGCTAGAGTTCTGAATTTTTTACAGATTGTGTATATCTGTTGCCGCTATAACAACAAATACTGAAAACAAAATAAAATCAATATTTAAGGGGCTCCCATACAACAAACATGATTTTTTTGGCCTCTTTTGCTCGATATCAACAAAGACAACAGGCAGGCAGTTGAAATTATCACAGAATCCTTAATTATATATGTATTTTAATAATTAATAATAAAAATAGAATATAATTAAAATTAAAGGGGGGCTCCCATACAAAAACACAACTTTTGGCCTTTTTTCTCTATAACGGTACGGAACCCTTCGTGCGCAAGTCCGACTCGCACTTGGCCGATTTTATTGTAAACATGGTATCAAATTCGGGCGATCTATACAACAAAAAAGAATTTTGAAAATCTGACCACAAACAGCAAAGTAAACATTAACTCCTCCTTTTTTTAAAGTTGGTTAAAAAAAGTATCTAAGAAGTAGACCAGGGATGTAAGGTATCATCATGCAAAATTTCATTGAAATCGGTACAGCGGATTCAGAGATTAGCCTGTACAAACAGACAAACAGACAGAGAAACAAAAATTTCAAAAACAGTTAAAATGTGTTCTACTACTCTTCTAACATGCCCCTGACATAGGCATACGTACAGTCACTCATTTACGCATGCCTATGCGTACACTCACTCATTTACTTAAAGGTGGAAGTTTATTTCGCAGAATATTGCTAAAAATAATAACAAATTAAATTTTAAACTATGGATTTCCGCAAAGTAACGCCTGATTCCATTAACTATCGTTTTTTCAAGTTTATTTTCAATAGTGACTGGTGAGTTTTTTGTCGCTGCTTTTTCCACAACTACCCAGAAAAAATTGTAATGTCAAATCTGTTTGACATGATTTTGACAAAAAGTAAATAAAAGGAGTCAAAATTTCACTTTTTACTTTGTCGTGGTACTACCTATCTTTAGTTGAAATAAAGTATTTGATAATATCATAAGCACCTAAAGTTTTAATAAATGCGGTTATGACTTGGACAGCAGTGTTAAGGTGTAAGAAAATAGTAACAGTGTGTTTGTGAAGTATCATTATGGATCCAGAGAGACCTGGGACTAGTATTAATCACGGAAAACGATCACGACCTATACTCCTGCAACCGAGTCCAAAGATCCCGAGACTGTCAGCTTACGCCGGTTCAACGTCGAGCGCCGTACTCAAAAATTCAAAAAAGTTCGGTCCAAACTCGCTGCAGAAGAACCTTGTAACATATAATACGAGTGACATTCCTGCCCCAGGGACTGTAGTCCCGGATAAGCACGTTCGAAAGGCTGGCCCGTACTTACTTGGCCCCAAATTGGGTCCGAGTCCTGTGAAAAGTATCGTACAATGTTTGGCCCGAAAAGAAAAAACAGATGAGTTTTATCAGATAAAAATTTTGACGCTCAGACATGAGGGCCAAGTCGAAACTCAGGACGACAGGCAGGGCAAGATGCTGCTGCATACAGAGTATTCATTGTTGTCGTTGTTGAAAGACCAAGATGGGGTTATCCATCATCATGGCCTTTTTAAGGTATGGACATCTTCTTGCCATTTTGCATCATCATAAAATTATGATTTATTCATCAATCTTTCATAGTAAAATATAATCTATAATAGCACTTTTTTACATACATGTAATACTAATAATATGTTTATTGATATCCCAAAAACTTACATCTTGTTGTATAGTATGCTTACATTACTACACATTTATATATTCTATACATGTAATATGTATAGTATAAAAGTATATATATATTTCTGTTGTGTGGTACCTGTAACACAAGTCCTTTAGGTACTTAGCATGGGGCCAGACTGAGATGATGTGAGATGTCCATAGTTTATTATTATATTATTATTTTTATTCTGACTTCAAGCTATAGAATGCCTGCTGAAGGTCAGTTAAATGCTCTTGGCAAAGCACTCCAGCCTTTTCTACTCTATTCTGTCTAGTGCTATTCTTCTCCAATTCATCAATCTCATCAAATAAATGTTGAAATTCCCCTCTACAAATATTACAATAATCAAACAGATGTTGTGAAATTGCTTAGTATCTTTTAGTATGGTGTAACACAACACAGTCATTATTATAATTTGTTTCAATTTATATTTGTTAAGACATTATCATAAACTTTGTCAGTACAGTCATCTGATTAATAAATATTTTGAGTTTGTATATATCATAGTATATTGATAATATTGACTGCATGTTCTTTATGTTAGTTCATTGTAGCTCATAATAGTTTCACAAAATTATATCATATTATGTATGAAGCAGCTGATTGCTAAGAGAAAAAAAATGTACTTAAGGGTGTAAAGTTATATCACTTAGTTTTGTTACACCCTGTATCTTATATCTTTAAACAAGTAATTCTTGTATATAAATATATAATTGTAATCTCAGAATCGGCTCCAACGACTTTCATGAAATTTAGTATATAGGGGGTTTCGGGGGCGATAAATTGATCTAGTGAGGAATCATTTTTAGAAAATGTCATTTTATTCGTCTTTTATCAAATACCGAGCCAAGCTCGGTCAAATTGCTAGTTTAAATTAATAAGTATAATATTCTATATTTCCCTACACAAATTTTGCCCAATGTTATGTAAATACAACATAATTTTTTAACCACTGTCAGTCTCTTTCATAGAAATATGTTCTAGTCCAGGGCTTCCCAAACTGTGCGTCGCGAACAATGTCGCATGTCAACACAACCAAATTAAGTTAGCGCTGCGCGCATTATGTCAATCATACATCCCGTGATTTCCGGGGAGTCTAAATCCCCGGTTTCAGAAGCTATGCTCAGAAAAGCAAACACAGGTTTCACATTAGCCAGCCTTGCTGTCTTTAATATCGTTCATAAATATCTCTTTTAATTTTTATACTTATTGTTTTGATTTGATCATTATTTCCTAATAAAAATATAAATATCCAAATAGTGTTTATATGATAACCTATGTAGGCTGGTTCTAAAATTAGAAAGCATTTTTGAAGGCTGGGTTGAGGGGCGTCGTAAAGAAATGGCAAAGTCCCAAGGGCGTCACAGTACTAAAGATTGTGATTTGGCGCCCCTAGAGGATGAGGCCCGTGTGCATTGCACACATTGCACATGTGGTAGCGGGGCCCTGTCTAGTCATTACAAACTGTTTCTCATTTTTCAGGATCATGCTCTAGAAGAAATGCCAAATCCAAATGGCCCAGGCTGCGTATACACTGGTAGAGTAAAACAAAGACTGTTTTTAGTATTAGACTGTGTTACCTCTCACCAGTTTAGTGAGAAGGGTAATGAATTGATCAACTTACAGCAATATGTTACTAAAGTGAAGAAAGTTCCAGAGAAAGAGGCCATACTAATATTTTATGATATTGTGAGGGTCGTGTCCAATTTACATAAGGTAATTCCTATTGCTTCCCATTTTGCTTATTCATGTTTTAAATGTTTTGAAACATGCATGATAATAAAACTACAATGCTAGGTTTTTTTAACTGCTCGCCATTTGTACTGCAGAATTTATAAGAACAATATATTTAATATAGAAAATGGTGAAGTAAATAGAAATATATAATCAACACCAAACTCATTTTGCAGGCTTAGCATGGCTACCATAGAAAGGTTTATTCTTAGGGTAAAGTAGACAAAGTGTTAAATTAAACTGTCAACAACTGTGTTCAACTGTGGCAGTGCATAGCCCGCTGCAGGCTAAAAAAAATTCTTTAAAGTTTAATATTAATATTTATATCAATTATTTACGTTTCAGAGAAATATAGTGCACAGAGATCTTAAATTAGGTAATATTGTATTGAACCAGAGGACTGGCCGGGTTGTGATAACGAATTTCTGTCTCGGCACCCATTTGGGTAGCGATAGAGATTTGTTGAAGGATCAAAGAGGTATGTTAAATTTTTAAAATATAGTTACACTAAGTTACACGGCCGTTGCGTCATCGTTGCGTCGACGCAGTGCTGCCGTTTGACGCGTAGCCGGCCACACGGGCGCTGCGTCATCGCAGCATTATTACGAAGTAGTCTTAACGACGTCGCTGCGTCGACGCAACGCTGACGCAACGCGCCGTGTGGTTTTTTTAGCTAATTGTTTGCCTTAAAAATCCCTTTCGAACTGTACATTTTACTGCCATATGTAAAAATGAATTGTCATCTATACTAAGTAGGTAATATTATAAAGCTGAAGAGTGTGTTTGAAATCTTTCAAAGTACTGGACCTATTTTTATGTAATTTGGCACAGATGCAGAGTAGACCCCGGGGAAGAACATAAGCTTCTTTAGCGGGAAAATGTACGCTTTCCGCGTAATTCCTTTGGTGGGCGGAGCCGCGCAAGTCAGCTAGTCATACAACATGTCTATAATTTTTTACGCCTCCGTGGTCTAGTGGATAAGAGCGTGGCTCTTGACTCGGAGGTTGTGGGTTCGATTCCCACGTTGGAAACTTGTTATCTCCAAGATTGTTTAGGTTAGGACAATGCAGGCTGATCACATGATTGACAAGTAAGATGATCCATGCGTCGGATGGGCATGTAAAAAGTCGGTCTTGCGCCTGATCTCTCGCCAGACGTGTCGGTCTTCCGCGTCACTGGGTCATGGGAGTAAAGGAATAAAGAGGGCTCTTGTGTACTGCGCACACACTTGGGCACTAAAAAAATACCCCTGCGTCAATGAAACTGGTCACCGTCACCGAAACCGGTGTGGGGGTTATTATTATGACTTATGTATATTTTTTTCCTTCATTTCAGGGTCCCCAGCTTACATATCACCAGATGTGTTGATGTGTAAGCCGTACCACGGGAAGCCGTCTGACATGTGGGCGCTGGGAGTGGTGTTGTATACCATGCTGTACGGACAGTTCCCGTTCTGTGACACCAGTCTCGCTCAGCTGTTCAGTAGGATACAGGCTGCCAATTATAATATTCCGCCGTGAGTACTTTCCTTACTAAATTTAACAAGGTACCTATAACAAAACTAAGTGTCAGCATGACATAGATAAAAAGATGATTTTACAATAAAACATTTACTTACTAAAGTTTTTACATTTAGTGCTTATTAACTATACTGTACTCGGCGAAACGTCGCGGTAGCGGTCATTGACTTTTTTAGCCTAGGCGCTTAATGAAAAATGCTCGCACTGTATTTAGAATGTTTAAGAATAAAATTGACCTCTTATAAAGCAAGCGCCCCAGCGTAACGAGATTCCCCATACGAAAGTGAAAAAAATATTGGTCTTTCAACGCTACTATTTTTACAGTGAACTACGAGGAACACGTACACACCCTAAAGTACTATCGCTTAGTTTTGTGACACCCTGTACATATGTGCGAAAAAGCGTCTGTCACCTTTTCACGCTTAAACGGCTGAATCGATTTCGATAAAAACTTGGCGTAGAGATACTTAGAGATACGCAAAAGGGCATAGGATAGTTGTTGTTGCGAAAAATAAACGGATGTCGCGATGAATGAATTTCGCGGCAACATAGTTGCAGGCGCCATCTTGTTACTTGTATAAGTTACTCGATGTTGATCGCACTGTAAGTTGTAGCCATACATTTTACCCCAATAAGAATCCGATATCCTTTTCCTGGCCTTAAAGGGTAGGGTAGGGGAGGGTAAGGGAGGGAATAGGGTAGGGCATTGGGCCTCCGGTAAAATGTGTGATTGTTAATATAAATCTTGATCGATTTCAGAGATGGCAACTCCGTGCAAGTTAGTGACAACACAGTGTTTTTAATTCAGAGGCTGCTTGTGAAGGATCCCAAACATAGATTGCTGGCTGATCAGGTATTTTTTTTATAATACTACGCACATTTTTCACAGGTCAGTTAATAAAGGCTATATCACACATATCAACTTGGAAAGGCATTGTAATTAAACTAGGAGTGTTTTTTAAAATGTCAGATACTTTAATTTGTATCTGGAGATTTTGTTGTAATCTAGTTGAGCCTGTCCTCACGGCCCGTTGCGTCAGCGTTGCGTCGACGCAGCGCTGCCGTTGCGTTGTTTTACATAAAAGTAACCAAGGTGTTCACAACGTACACATGACGGACAGCAGCCCCCGAGACGAAGCGGGAGGGGGTGTTGACGTCAAGACTGCATCGTAATAACGCTGCGATGGCGCAGCGGCCGACGGGTGTCACCGACTATGCGTCGGCGGTAGTCGACGGCAGTCGACGGCATGTGTCGGCGGCAATCGACGGCAGCCGCTGACAGTTTATGACGCTTGCAGGGGGCCTACCACGACCTTTCCCCCACGATTTTACAACAAAGTGTTCTGGAAATATGATAGATTATAATAACATTACCGTAATTTAAATATAATTTTACTAAAAGAAAACAGTAATGTAAAACATTGTTAAATCCGCTGTGAAATATCAACTTTTTTTATGATCGCTAGCTTGACGTTAAAGTAATCTTATATCTTTAAACGAGCAATTCTTGTATATATATATATATATATATATATATATATATATATATATATATATATATATATATATATATATATATATATATTTGGAATCTCGGAGTCGGCTCCAACGATTTTCATGAAATTTAGTATTTAGGGTAGGGTTTCAATCGATCTAGCTAGGAATCATTTTCAGAAAATGTTTTTTTATTCGTGTTTTATCAATAATCGATAAACTGAAAAATATGACTCTTCCTGACATCTATTGGCGAATAATAATACTATTATGTGAGCAACTAATTGTTTTAACGACCAGCAGATGGCGTTATTAAGTAACACGAAGTCAATGAGTGTTTGCTATACCGAGCAAAGCTCGGTCACCCAGGTACTGAATGCTTATCTGTCAAACGGTGTCGCATAGGTAAGCGTCCACAGGTCGGTATTGTACGCAACGGACGTCTCGTATAAAACTGATAAATTTTTCACAGTACGTTCGCTGAATCGGCAGCGTACGAATTTCCGGCTAGCCTAGTAAATGAATGCTCAAAAGGGGGATGTGGATAGAAAAGTCGAAAGCAGTAATTTTGACTTCTTAACCTTGTTTGGACTAATTGGAAGATAAACATACTGACTAGTCAGTATTCCGTACGCTGCCGATACAGTGGACGTACTGTAAAAAAAAATACGTTTGAATCGATCAGCGATCGAATCAGCGACCTTGACGTACGCGCGTATATTAATGGTTCCCGTATCGATCAGCTGATTGGCGTAGTTATTGATGTTTATGCCTACATTGCCGTCTTTACTCTATGACATGCACAGATTATACACAATACGTCAAAACGATAAAAGCTATGCAGTAGCTTATCAATAATAACATTTCTAGGTGCTAGACCAGCTGTCCAGTATAATAGCGGGGTACGTGACGGTACCCAACCCGCCCGAAGACCTGCAGGTGGTGCCGGACATCAAGCTGGACGAGGTGGACAAACCCAAGGAGGAGAAGGTGGAGCAGCTACCCACCACACCCGATAGTAACGAGAGAACGCCTAATTCTAGTGTGAGTTTCCATCTTCAGTCAAATAATTGAGAGGTGTCAAGGGACACCCGGATGGAACGAAGTTATATAAAAACGCCATCTATTAACGCCCAGGAATACTAACAACGACACTTTTGTGGAATTGTTATAAAATTTATTTAGACGTCCGGTAGATGTCGCTGTTTATTTTTAAAAACGTCATCTAGTTGTACAGGAATACTAAGTACCACTCAATATGCTTATCAACGCCATCTGCCCCTACTTCGCAGGTACTAAAAAGTGCCGAGGTCAAGTGTTGTTCCGTCTAGCCTCCTTTCGCAAAGGAGAAGGAACTTCGTTTAAAAAAATATAGTATACACGCTTCAAAAAGGGAGTTACAAACATACATCCAAAGCGTGTTAAAAATGAACAGCAGAATTTGATGTTAGGCTCTTAAATTTCGAGAACAGCTGAACCGATTTCGAAAATAATTTTTTGTTGTGTTTGTTATCGGACGCTTTTTTCGTCGAGATTTGCGCGTTCGTTTTCTGTTGAGATTATATTGTAATTGTAGAGAAACGTAGTTCCAAGTAGCTGGCGGCATCCGCTCAGGTGTGCTCATTGCTTTATAATAACATTTCTCCATATTTCTGTGTTGAGAAAGTCACAATAAGATCATGTTGACTGTGTACGCTACTATAGATGGCGCTTCACGTATTAAGCAGCATGTTGAAGCAATTCGCTAATACTAGATGGCGCTTTATGTACCGTAATATTATAAATTCCATAAAATACCAGATTATGTCCATACTTCCATACTAATATTATAAATGCGAAAGTTTGTCTGTCTGTCTGTTACCTCTTCACGCCCAAACCATTGAGCCGATTTTGCTGGGATGGGTATACTTTGAGTCCCGGGAAAGGGGACATAGGATACTTTTTATCTCGAAAGTACATATTTTCGAGATAAAAAGTATCCTATGTCCCCTTTCCCGGGACTCAAAGTTTTCGTGTGATAAACGAATTCTGATGCAACGGAGTTGCGGGCGTCATCTAGTTAAATATAATAATTATGTATTAATATTATGACATAAAATAACTTCCGAAACCTCCTATACGCCTTGCTCTGACACGATCTTTGTTATTTACACTTTCTAAACGAAAGTATATTTCCAGGACGAGCTCGGTGTATACTGCGTGCCGCTACCAGACTTTCTGGCTCTGAACTTTCCCTCGCAGAACCGAAGTCAAAGCATGATCATACCCACCAGCACCGAATCCACCAACCAGCGGCAGATCACAGTCCAACGAATCGGCAGGGACGGCAGACCACTGCTGCCATGCGAGATAGCCAGATACCAACACATGTTCACGAATAGGGAGTCAAGAAGTGAGAGGAATTCAGTGCCAGAAAACAGTGCCCGTCCGGAGAATGTCAGACTTAGGAACTTAGCTCAGCGGATACCCAGGTTGAATACTTCCAATGATATCAGACTTATACCTATGGAAAGAAGAGACCGGTTAGACCAGGAGTATGTGCTAAGGTTGCCGCTTCTAGACATCTCCAGGATGCAAAACAATAGGATAATGAACCCCGCTCCGGTGCATTCTGTGAACCCTGAAGCGGTTGTCAATAACCCTAGACCACCTGTAGATAATGTAGATATGGAGTATAACTGAAAGTATAAAAATTATTTACTATAAGATAAGTTGATTCGTGTTGGCGGACCTATGTTATTTGGTCGGACTACGAAGTTTGACGGCCTCTGTGGCTCAGTGCTCAAGCCGGTCGTGGATTCGGATCCCGCCGACGGAACAAATGTTTTCAATGTTTCTGGATGGATGTGTCGTATAATACAAATCTTAAATATATTATGTAAAAGTATTAAATATATTTCCGTTGTCTGGTACCCGTAAGTCGTAACACAAGTCCTTCAAGTACTTAGCACGGAGGGAAGCGTCCATACATATCACATTATTATTTTGTCAAGTCAAAAATAATCATGATCTGTCGGCTGGATTTGACAACCAAATCACGTAGATCAACTGTCTATGACCCATAAAGTTAATATACCTAGCGGAATAGAGAAACAAAGGCCTGAGCAAGAGAGATGTCACTATCAGTAACACTGCGTGGTAAAAAGAGACCTGTGATACATGACAGCAGCACTCTTTTTTTTTGACGTCCAGTCGGCACGTGCCGCACGTTAACAATTTTATTTCATAGAAATCATGTTCAATAATGCTTGTGTAAGTGTATACGTACACATATTTTTACACACTGATGAAACCAATTTCGGTTTCGTTTGACAGCTCGAGATTGTTGCTCTATAATTCCGCTAGGTATATTAACTTTATGCTATGACCTTAAGTGTCTAAACACACTAGGCCGAAAATACGCGGCCGAAGGTCGGCATGATTACGTCAGCAATGTGCTACGCATACAATATAACGCTACATAATTTCAGCGTGGTGTGTCATCAGTAATTTAAAATACATTGCAGGCGTAATCATTCCGAACTTCGGCCGCATTTTTTCGACCTAGTGTGTTTAGACACTGTTTCTTTGTTAGTCTTATCAGAGAAGTCGATTCATAGGCAGATGGAGGAACTACGTTTACCACTAAAATTGATTTGACATAACCCCACCAAATAACATAGCTTCGCTGTAGATTCATTTCTTTTTGATACTATCAGAGAAGTTGATTCATAGCAGACTTCAGGCAGATGGTACCAACGCGACGTAACTTGATTGTTTTATGTCAACAACCGACAGATTACGACCATAAGGCATCCATTACACGCTCATGCAAGCGACTTTCAATTCCGTCAATCATGAATTATGTTTGACTGATGGACGGACGAATGGTATTACACGGTCACTCAATTCTTTTCAGTTTTATGTCAGTCAAAGCCAAAATTTTCAAAGGTATATGTTTCTATTTTTTTTCCAATTTTGTCAGATGTGACAACACTCACTCAAAATTCGTGACTGATGGTTGCATGAAGCAAAAATCAAGATATCCAGTTTTGCGTCAATCAACTTCATGCAACCGTCTGTCACGCTCTTACACGGTAGGATATCAATCGGTTACAGCCATGACTGTGGTAAAACTGACAGCAAAACCTACCGTGTAATCACTGACCTCCATACAAGTTGTATAATGGAGGTCAGTGCGTGTAATGGTCGATTTACATGGGCAAGTCACCAGTCGAATCGCCTGTCCACGTCGAATCGCCACCCCATTTACACGGGTGACTAACGGGTCGATTTTAGTCACCCGGCAAGTCACAAGTCAACAGAAGTATTCGCAGCAAGCGATCGCTTGCGACTGAGCGTTTGCACGGTCGATTTTAGTCACCAGCCGCATGCGGCCATTGGCCGCACGACTTTGGGGCTTGCGACTTTAGCCGCATGCGGCGTAGTCGAATTGCCATTTATACGGTCGATTTTCGCCGTGCGGCGGAAATCGTGCGGCTTTAGTCACCCGCGTAAATCGGCCATAATGGATGCCTTAAATTGACATAATCTGACCAAATGACGTAGTTCCGTCAACTGCATGTCTGCCTGTGAATCAATGTCTTTAATCGTACATTACGACCATCTTGCTAATAGTCCTCGGCTAAGGTATATTTGATTGAACCGTAGTAATCTGCACAGATCTAGGTTAACATTAACCCTGAGTTAACCCAGACATAACAAGTGGGTATATATGCCAGACTGGGCATATTTGTAATTGTTTTGAAATATGCCTTCTCTTTTATACGAATAATCAGAGACTAACTGCAGCGCTCAGACACAATAATGAAATAAGAGACTTTAGGGCCGGGACACATAAACACGATACGACGTCGTGTCGTACCACGAAGCGACGTCGCGTCGTAGGAATCTATGACGAGCATCTTAAAAAACTACGTCGCGACATCGTAACGTGCCACGATACACGGCACGACGTCGCGTCGTAGAAACTCACGATGCGTCATCTTTGAATTTTGAATATCAACTGTGACACTGACACAGAAACGCTCGTCGTAGATTTCCCACGACGCGACGTCGCATCGTGGTACGACGCGACGTCGCATCGTGGTACGACACGACGTCGTATCGTGTTTATGTGTCCCGGCCCTTAGTGATGATTAAACTTCAATTTAATAAACATAAAAAGTTTAGTTAGAGCTGGCGCGCACAACGACTTTTTGCCGCGCGATTATTTTACCGACCTACAAAATTTCAAATAAAATGTCACTTTACGACATACGCTATAGGTTTCATTTTGCTCTACGCCACTAAAAAGCAGCGGTGGCATGGGTTGCTAGATCAATGTCGGTAGAAAATGAAACCTATAGCCTATGTAATAAAGTGACATTTTATTTGCATTTTTGTCGGTCGGTAAAATAATCGCGCGGCAAAAAGTCGTAGTGCGCGCCAGCTCTAAGTCGTTTCTGAGTGCTGCAGTTAGTGTGACATTTGATGTGTGATTACTGATTAGCTATAATCCAGATTTAGTGCCTCGTTTACTTGTTTTTTAAAAGCAATAAAAGTAAATGAATGCCAAAAATATATGCAATTTTATTCGTTCTTGGTATGAATTAAAAAGAAGGCATATTGTTTTGACTAACGATTAAGAGGTTTTGTTGAAATTGGCCTTCTTACTTATATAAGTAATTCATACACTGCCACCAATATAAGATTTGTAAATAAGTAATAAGATTAAAATGCAAAATTTATACATAAATACTGCAGGTCAGTTAACTAAAGCTGGCACGATCAACACATTTACATATTGCGCTTGAGTAATGTCTGTGAATAAGCGCGTGGCGTGACTTTGTACTGCATACGCATCATAAAAAGTCTGCCCGTCGCTCTCGCGCGCGGTCTATCTTATGAGCGTGAAGGGGACAGTTGTTGTTTTTCATTTGCTACTGTTTATAAATACAGCGTGATGTTACAAGTCAGTCACGTGTGATAGGCGCGCGGGCCTGGCGTTCGGAACCGTACGATAATTATCGTACACATACGATAATTTTGTGCCTACGTACGATGTACGATAGCATATTATTATCGTACGCAGATTGTACATTTTTATCATGATGCAAACATATATATTTTTAAACATACTGTATAGTGAAATTGCATAAGTGTGAGTACTGTGAACGTGCCAGCTTTAGTTAACTGACCTATAATCTTAGTAAAAAAATTGTTTAAAAACGAATACTATAAGTATACTTACATCTTTATCTGACTATAATAAGGTTGTAAAAAGGGAATGGTTTGTTTGTTTGCTTCCATCCGAAAATACTGGTAAATTTTGATGCAAATTGACACAAATATCGGGGAACAAATTTGAATTCCTGAAAAACCACGATATCCGTGGGAAAAGATTACGACGATCGCGAAAAGCATCTAGTATTTATAAGGTCCATGAGCCTCCGTGGTCTAGTGGTACAGAGCGCGGCTCTTGACTCGGAGGTCGTGGGTTCGATTCCCGCGTTGGAAACAATATTATGTTACTTCCAAGTTTGGTTAGGACAATGCAGGCTGATCACCTGATTGTCTGACAAGTAAGATGATCCATGCGTCGGATGGGCATGTAAAAAGTCGGTCCTGCGCCTGATCTCTCGCCGGTCGTGTCGGTCTGCCGTCCCACTGGGTTATGAGAGTAAAGGAATAGAGAGTGCTCTTGTGTACTGCGCACACACTCGGGCACTATAAAATTACTCCTGCGTAGTTGGCCTGGTTTCAATGAAACCGGCCACCGTCACCGAAACCGGTGTGGGGGCTATTATTATTATTATTTATAAGGTCCATGAAATCAGATTTAAAAAACCGAAAGACCTATTTTATTAATGTAAGTATGTAATTATATTTTTCAATATTTTTAACATTGTTTAGGGGCATTATTTTTATGGACTAAGTTTTTAATTTTTCATCACCGAGAATAATGTAGCTTTTAAATTACAATTGTATAATTAATTTCATTAGTATTGTTTTGTTTAGTTTTAGGTATACTCGAATTTATTTTTATTTTATGTAAGTAGTTAACAATATAATCATGTTTTCTTGATTTCATTTGGAATTTTATAAATTTTACGTAATAACATCATGAAATTGAGATAATATACGGGGTGTAACATTAAATAGTGATATTATTTTAGGGTGTATAATATTTATACAAATGAAAAAAAAATCTCTTTCAGCGCTACTACTTTCACAGTGAACTCTATCTAAGGGTCACATAAACACCCTAAAGTATGTATTATCATTTATCACTATTTTTTGTTACTCCCTGTATAGCCTGGTCAATGAACGCATAGAAGTTTGTCTATTAACCTATCGCTACTTGTCTCTTTCTTGCACATGCGAGAATATATTCCTATCTCGCTTCTTAAAACCTGTAGAATGGAGATAAATAATATTCGGGTGCGAGTAAATTTCTGAATGTTTAGTGCAGGCGCGGTCCGAAGGGGGGGGGGTCATGGGGGACATGACCCCCCCAAAACCTAAGGTCAAATTGAAAAATCTCAAAATCTTGCAAAATAATGTAAGAAAATTTCTAGCTATCCCCTAACCACCACTGCGTCCGACCTTAGACAGCTGTCAACCCAGAACCGTCCGAAGGCGCAGATAAAAAAATAATAATTGGTGTAGTGACTAGTGAGTGACCCCCCCCCCCAAAATTTCAGGCTGCGACCGCGCCTGGTTCAGTGAGTAGTGACCAAGCTATACCTAATTATACCGTGGCGTCTATTTTAACGAATTAAGATTTAAATCTTAATTCGTTAAAATAGTTGTTCTTTTACCGTTTTATACTGTGTGTCAGGACACCAGTGTCCGATCCTGATGAAGCAATAATATTCTTGTGAATATAAGAGTAATATGTAATTAAAATATGATGTGAATAGCACATGTTTTGTAAAGTCATCTAGCATTTTTTCTAAATAAAGGCTATATTTGATCGAATTTGTTTAAATGTATAGCGGTTAGAATAAGTAGACAATTTTTGTTATTTGTTAGACATCCAGTATGAAAGATATTACATTTATACTGAAACTTGTGGTTTTATTTTAAACATAATGCAATAATTAACAAAATATTATGAGTTATTCGTAAGTTCGTAACTAACAAACTAGGGTAACACAAAAATATTAATTAAAGAATGTCTTTTTCTTGCATGTTTGCATTGAAAAAAAAAACCTTTGATAGACTTATACTTTTATTATTAAGAGAGAGAAATGAAAAAAAAGTACGTGTAATATCTATATAGCTGTCTCCCTTACCTCAAGCCTATACCGCAGAACGCGATAGAGACAATTGCAGAAAATCAACGATTCGTTGTCCCGATTCCTTCTCCAAAACTTAACCGATTTAAGTACTTTTTCATTAAAGATTAAAGAAAGGCTTAAGCTGTGTTCCTATGTTTTATTTTTTTTGTATAATCTAGCCAAATCTGTTTTCTGGATGTTTGAACACAGCGGAAAATCTGGCCATTTTTTTGGGGTTTTTGAAAGTTCATATCTTATTTAATAATTAAATTATAAAAAAAAGAAAACATAGGGACATTGTATTAATGGCCGTAGATATTCAGGAAAAAAATTATAACTCTACTAGCATTATCCAGGGAGGAAACAGGGGACAACGTTTGTATGGAAAAAAGGGCGGTGTGGACTCCTCTTAAGGCGGTCAGTAGATAAAAATAAAAAAATTAAAATTGCGCGCTTATTTTCATCAAATTCGCTACGTATCTACTGCTCCAAATGTTGCCTGGTTCAACGTATGATCATGGTCATTTTGGTATAAGTCTCAACAGAGATAAAATATACACCATTAGATAGCTCTTAGTCAGTAGGTAAAAAAGTTACATGGCGCCCAGCCTCTAGCAACTGTACTTTTTGAAATATGTACAGTCAACGTACAAGGCCATCGTTACCGACGTGGTTTTTGTCGTCTATGTGGTAAGATTTAGTTGCGCTTATAAAGGTTAGATACGAATGTCTTGTCTGAGATATTGCACCTTAGATTTACGCTCACAGCTGTAGTAGTTAACCCCTCCCTCATACCCTCATACTGCTCACCCTGGCTTGGACGGCGGAGCAGGTAACGATGACAGAACAGAAAATATAAATAGAAGATAAGTGTGTAGACATAAGACTGTTTAAGTGTATAAATTGTTTTAAGAACTTAAATCCCTTAACTTAAAATCAGGGATAAGAGCATTATTAAAAAAAAAAACATCCCCGTTTGATGTGTAGGGACTAGGGGAGGTACCTTAAAAATATATATATTTTAAAGATCTTAAACACCATTTTGTCGGCATCATTAATATGTGCATTCGTGCCGAATTACAGCTTTGTAGGTACTATACTCTCTGAGAAAAACCGCGGACAGACAGACGGACGGATTGGCGGACAGATGAACGGACGGATAGACGGACACACGGATGGACAGACGGACAGACCGAAACTATAATATAAGGGTTCCTTGTTGACTACGGAACCCTAAAAATAATCATGTTATAATGTTACGTGATGTAAACAGTATGAAATGTATGAGCGCTGATGTCACTTTTAGACCCAATTTCACCAACCTCTGTTTGTTAAATCCTAACAAGGCATTACTTAACGGACCTTGGAAAATTAAACAGACTGTTAAAATACTTATGTCCCACAGTATAAATTTAACAGCGGATTAGTAAAAGCAATGATAAGTGAACAACTATCAATTCATTCATTCTTGTTATAAGGCGACGAAATTGCAATGTACAAGATTAATACGACATGTTTGCTGCAATGTAGTTGCGCCGTCATTGTACACGCCTACATATCGCGATATCGTTTGCGACAAGGAGCGTCAGGCGAAGAGCGCCCGTATGCGTAATATTAATTCGGGTGGATTTCGCAGTACGCAAAAATGTTCGATGGGCCATGTTGCATCGCAAGTATCAAACACTGATACGATATTATGTAGTAACGACACGGGGTTTAAAATCGTGGAACGTAAGAAACGCAAACCTAAAAACTTAAATATGCGCGGTACTTCTGTATCACAATGCAAAATCCAAGTTGCTGATCCCGAGTGCTCCATATACGTTTCGCGGGCTTTAAAGTCTGTCACTGAAAGTAACATTGAGGAATATATTAGAGACATGGGGGAAGAATGCATCAGCGTGGAAAAACTGGCTCAAAATAGGGAGACTTCCTTTAACTCATTTAAAGTGAGGATACCTGCTAGTAAAGCAAACACCTTTTTGGACGCAAAATTCTGGCCTGCGGGATTAGTATACCGCCGCTTTAAAGAACGTTTCCTAAGTACCGCTGCTTCGAAGAAATTATAATATGATGGACAAGGACATAACGTTGGCTACTTTTAACTGTCGCTCCGTGAAGCGGTCTGCTGAACAAATACGTACCCTAATTGATCGAGTCGATATCCTAGCTATCCAGGAGACATGGCTTCTTCCTCATGACCTGGGATTCATAAATGAATTAAGTAACAACTTCAGTGGATATGCGAAATCTGCTGTGGATACGTCGGTCGGTGTTTTGACGGGCCGCCCGGGTATTGCGCTAATCTGGCGAAAATCACTGTTTCCTAATGTGTCTATTGTATATTGCGCTAGTGATAGATTAGCAGCCATACGAATCAAGCTGGACAATCGTCACCTGCTCATCATCAGTGCCTACTTACCATATGACGAAGGAACCGAGGAGAGCCTGGCGGACTTCATTGATTGTTTAGGTGGTATTGAAGCGATCATAAGTGACAGTGATATTGAGGCTGTGTTCGTGTTGGGGGACTTTAATGCCCATGGTGACAGTAGGTTTGGCCTTGAGTTATCGGCTTTCTGTGCTGATCACTCACTTGTATGTGTCGACACGGAACTGCTGCCGCCAGACTCCTTTACACATATAAATGATGGAAGTGGGGCCAAGAGGTGGCTAGACCATTGCATTGTGACGGCGGCAGCGCGTGAGATAGTAATTTCTGCTAATATCGAGTATGGAGTGTATTGGTCTGATCACGTCCCTTTACTTGTCAAGCTTAAACTGTGCAAACTAACACAGAAAATTGAAGATTCTCAGGCTAACAATCCTCTGTCTGGTGTCTACTGGGCAATAAAACTGCTGATGAGATCAATAAGTATAAAAAACTTTGCTGTGATAATTTAAGTAATTTGAACCTGTTATCTAATTCTAGTCATATTTTAAACTGTGTAATCTGTAATGTTAGTAATTTATTTATTTGTAAAAAACATATTTATGTGCTTGATGAATTTTATGATAGTATTGTAAAATGCCTACAAGATGCTGCCAGACAGAGTAGAATACGCCGCGATGCACCGTTCAAGGGTAAGAAGGTTATAGGGTGGAACCACCATGTTCGTGAACTCCATCAAAAGGCACGGCATGCTTTTAACTGTTGGCTTTGGAATGGGAGGCCTCAGTCTGGGCCACTCTATGATAATATGACTAGTAGCCGGAAGATTTTCAAAAATAAATTGAAATGGTGCCAAAACAATGAAGAACAGATAAAGATGGATATTATGGCATCTCAGCACTCAGCCGGTAACTTTTCCAAATTCTGGAAATCGACTAAACGCCTAAATTATGTACAAAGCAGACCAGTAAGTATCAATGACGTTCAGAATCCATCTGAAATAGCTGATTTGTTTGCTCACCACTTCAAGGTAGACCCATTGCCTGTTTCTGATGACGTAGGGGATACTACACCGGTTGCTAAAAATGACGAAGAATGTTTCTCTGGCTTCAATTCTGACGACGTTGCTAAGGTGATCTTTAAAATGAAAAAAGGCAAATCTCCAGGTTTTGATGGACTAAGCCTAGAACACGTCCTATACGCAAGTGATAAGATAATCCCTATGTTGACAGATCTTTTTACAATCTGCGTCAACATAGGTTACCTGCCGAAAAATTTAATGAGGACTATGGTGGTTCCTATCCCGAAAACCAGAACAGGTGACCCTTCAAACCCTAAAAATTATCGACCTATATCACTAGGAACTATCATTGGGAAGATTTTAGAAAGGCTGATTTACCCTAATGTAAATAGGAGTGCTAAAATTGATGACGCGCAGTTTGGTTTTCGTCCCGGTCTCTCAACTGACTCGGCAATCTTTGCCCTTAAGTCGACAGTTTTATATTACAAAAAACGTAACACATCCGTCTATGCTTGCTTTTTAGACCTTAGTCGCGCTTTCGATCTGGTAAACTATACTGTACTATGGCGAAAGCTGCTGAAGTCAAATGTTCCATCAAAAACTGTGAGTCTGTTGAGATACTGGTACGAAAACCAAACTAACTTTGTAAAATGGGGCGACGCAACCTCTAATGACTTTATATTAGAGTGTGGGGTGCGCCAAGGGGGGTTAACCTCTCCGGACCTATTTAGCCTGTATGTTAACGACCTGATTGAGGAGCTCAGGAGCACTCGAATAGGTTGTCACATAGGTGCCACGCCCGTTAACAACCTAAGTTATGCTGACGATATGGTGCTTCTGAGCCCCTCAATCAAGGGGCTAAGGCGGTTGCTAAGCATTTGCGAGGACTATGCTATGATGACCATGTCTTAGACATGGTCTTAAGCACAATGTAGCTAAGACGCAAATGATGGTATTTCAGGCTGGAAAGGGCCCGCAGAGGGTCCCATCGGTTAGCTTAGACGGACAAGAGGTAGAAAGGGTCGAGCAATTCAGGTACCTGGGGCACATCTTAACCGAGGATCTCTCAGATAATGAGGATGTAGTACGCGAAAGACGGGCACTGGCTGTACGGTGTAACATGCTTGCACGGCGTTTTGCGCGCTGCAGCGTTGGGGCAAAGCTGACGCTCTTTAGAGCATACTGTCAATGCTTCTATACGTGTCAGCTTTGGCTCAACTGCTCCAAAGCCACGAGAAGCAGTATCAGAGTTCAGTACAATAATGCATACCGTACCCTGATGAGACTGCCAAAGTACTGTAGTGCTTCGGGCATGTTCGCCGACGCCGGAATCCCGGACTATTTCGCAATTATCAGGGCGCGTGTCGCAGCATTTTGGTCTCGCATCCGTTCTGCAAACAATGAGATCCTTTCTGTGTGTGCCGGGTGCCCGGAAAACTCGATCCCAGCCTACTGGCTTTCGGTGCATCGTGGCAGTAACCAAAAGTGATAATTTTAGTTTTTAACATTTTAGATGTATTTTAATTTTATCACTTTTTAACTTTTATTTTATTTTATTTATTTCTTTTATTTTTAACTTAAATTATGTTATTTTATGGGTCTATTGCCTGAATTAAATGATTATTTATTTATTTATTTAATGTGTCACTTTCTTCCATAGTAGTATAATAGTAGATAATGCGACCAAATTAAAATATCACTGATCGCTTACATTTGTAACGCTATAATAGTTCTTCTTAATTTACCAGGTTAATAATTATTATCTATCAAAGCTGAGACAAGAACGTGAATCATAATACAAACTTTTATTTACATATTTCGCTTTGGTAATTTTGATACAAGTTAGTATATTTGCAATGTCAAGGAAAATCCGAGGCTGAATTTTTGGCAAAGTGAAAATAAATAATTATTCTTAACTATGAAAATAATTAATAATAAGGACGTAGCGGAAACATGGCGGAAAGACTCAAAAGTCAAAACAGATTCTTTTATTGATATTGCATATTATTGTCTTTGAAAGTTGTTATTTTGACTCATATAACAGCCTGTCAAATATTTAACGGACCTCCATAGCAGGAAACACCGTGTTAGGTGATTTAACATGACATTAGGGCATGTTGGAACGCTCGATAGCTCTAACAGGCCATTAACTGATTTAATACGCCATTATTTATTTAACATTGCTTGATGAAACTGGGTCTTAAAAAGTTGTTGTTTTGACTATTATAACGGCCTGTTATATATTTAACGGACCTACCCAGCAGGAATTAAAATTTAACACCGTGTTAGGTGATTTGACATGACATTAGCGTATGGTGGAACGCTCGATAGCTCTAACAGGCCGTTAACTGATTTAACAAGCCGTTATTTATTTAACATTGCTTGATGAAACTGGGTCTTAACATGGCTTTACTCAAAAAGTACAACGAATCTTGACAAGCGCCCTATTGGTCATTAATGTACATGGGTATACCTTCCTAAAAATATACAATCCGTTCCTGTTGAGCCCAATACCAGAGCTCATACATTTTTGCCCATCATCATTTATGCCGCGCCGCGCCTCGCCTCGTCGCGTTGCGTTCTGAATTGACCCTGACCTAGCAGGATTAATCTACCCCATTTATTGTCTCCACGACAATATCCATACTAGTAATATTATAAATGCGAAAGTGTATATGTTCAGTATGTATGTGTTCAGTCTGTTACCTTTTCACGCCCAAACCGCTAAACCGATTTTGCTGAAAATTAGCATAGTCTCAAAGTCTAAAGGACATTAGGTGATTTTATAATTTATATCCTTGAAATATTCGTAGAAGTCTAGGGAAGGTTTATATTAGAATTAAGGAGTGAAGTGATATGAAATTCCCACTCGTGTAGTACCTATTTGGAATTTAAAAAAAACAACCTAAAACTTATGATATTTTAATTATAGTATTCTTGATAGCAACGACCACAGTGTCCACAGATATAGTTAGCAACATAATAAATAACGCTATGATTATTCTGTCTATCATAGGCATGTATTTTTCCAAAACTGTCACGATTTCGTACATTGTATACATTTTTTTCTCCAGAAAAATGTCACAGGGTCTCTCCAGTAGAGCAAAAGGTATGGATATACATAGTAAAAATTCGATTAAGGACATGACAGACGATACGAAAATGTCCAAACGTGGGTTCGGAGTCTTTAAAGTAGTCGTGTACAGATGCTTCGATTTGAACCTTCGAGAAAAACGGTCCTCGTTGCCCGCTAGAAGTTTGTCTCCTAGGCTGTTTAGAATTCTGAAATAAATATAGGTAAGATAAAAGCACTAATGGTAGACTCGGAACTAATAGATGACACTTACGACAAAAATAGGTACCATAAAAATAAGAATTAGTCTAATTTTTTCTCAACACTATAAATTTTATAAGCTTCTCAAGCTATCTGTTGACGTAAAAAAATATATGTATTAGGGACGCCTTCGGGAACAAAATTTTAAAATGGGATCAGTTTTCGTAAATAATGTGACCGCGTCAATACGCGCTCGGCAGTTTCTTAGCAAATAGGTTAAGGAAGGCGAAATTTTGCACGTACTAAGTTTTGAATACATTTATTTGATTTTTTGTAATTTCTATTGATTTCATTGGATTAATGGTTATGTTGTTTACACCAATTAATGTTTATTTATGATTTTTTATCCATTTTCCCTAACAATATAAAGGGTGTCTACTATTAGTTCTTGAAAATGTAAAAAGCCTAATAGATGACATGGAACTCATACTTATCATCATTTTTCAATACATACTAAAGTTATTTTGTAGTTTATTCTACTGCAAATATCATCAATATTCTCTGAAAATATAATTCTATTAACAAGCTAACAAATTAGAACTACTGTACCTAAAAATTGACATATAAACCTTATCTGATCTAAAAATCGATTGCTTTAGTTTTTTATCAGTAAAAAGAAGAAAAAGAAGAGCTGAGAAAAGAACTAAAGAAAAAAGAAGAGGCAAGAGAAGCATGGAGACTAAAGACGTACGTGGGAGAGCCATGCTTCGGTACAAATGGGCCGGCTCGACCGGAGAAATACCACGTTCCCACAAAAAACCGGCGTGAAACAGCGCTTGCGCTGTGTTTCACCGAGTGAGTGAGTTTACCGGAGGCCCAATCCCCTACCCCATTCCCTTCCCTACGCTCCCCTATTCCCTTCCCTTCCCTACCCTCCCCTATTCCCTTCCCTTCCCTACCCTATTCCCTCTTAAAAGGCCGGCAACGCACTTGCAACTCTTCTGATGCTGCGAGTGTCCATGGGCGACGGAAGTTGCTTTCCATCAGGTGACCCGTTTGCTCGTTTGCCCCCTTATTTCATAAAAAAAAACCTTAAAAATAAATGTTTCGATCCCTATCCATACTAATATTATAAATGAGAATGTGTCTGTCTGTTCATTCCCAAACCGTTGAATTAATTTTGCTGTTTGGTATGGAGAAACTTTAAGTCCCAAGAAAAGATCTAGGATACGTCTTTTAAAAATGTACAGTTCCCACTCGATATACGAGTTTTGACGCAATGGATTTGCTAGAGTCATCTAGGTATATTAACTAAGTTTAACCACCTACAATTTTGTGAAAAGTAAAAAATGACTTACCCTTGCAATGCTAATCTGTAGAATATCATTATATTATTTTTTTGTTAGTAAAAAAGTTATAACATAAATATATAATTTTCTCCAGCGAAACGTACGAAACTAAACATGGACGAAATGCAAATGTCATTTTAAGTCACAATTACTTAATTAATTTATGTATCTGAATTCTGACCTAATATTCTATCTATTAGTTTACTTGGTACAATATTAATCGTTTTATAATGGCATACCGTCCATATATTAGCTTGTTTAAAAATAGTTTTAGTGTATAAAAACGTAAGCAAAATACATAATGTTGATGGAATTTGGCATAGAGAGAGAGAGGAATCAGGTGTCCTACAGGGATCCGTGTTTTTCCATTTCCATTTCTCGTTTATTCTATCTTAGTTGTACTAAAATAACTAGTTGAACAAAAATTAAACGAACGCGACGTGAGAAACTGTTTTTATCATTCGTTAAGAATAAGTCTGATTGTTACAGATTTCTGGTAGTAGATTTCTTTTAAATGAAATAAGGGGACAAACGAGCAAACTGGTCACCTGATGGAAAGCAACTTCCGTCGCCCATAGACACTCGCAGCATAAGAAGAGCTGCAGGTGCGTTGCCAGCCTTTTAAGAGGGAATAGGGTAATAAAGGAGGGTAGGGATGGGAAGGGAAGGGAATAGGGCCTCCGGTAAACTCACTCGGCGAAATACAGCGCAAGCGCTGTTTCACGCCGGTTTTCTGTGAGAACGTGGTATTTCTCCGGTCGAGCCGGCCCATTCGTGCCGAAGCATGGCTCTCCCACGTATAAAAGATAGAAGGAAATAATTAAACTCAAACTGAAAATTTTTTATTCAGAATAAATTTTTTCAAATATTCTCTGAACGTCGGGGCTACACAGATGCCTACCACCGGTTCGGGAACTAACCCGGCGAGAAGAACCGGCGTAAGAAACTCGCACGGGGCCATCTTTTTCTAAAAAGATGGAAAATTACAAAAAATATATTATAAAATAACAGTGTCATTAATATGACTAAATAAAATACAACGAGTGTACAATTATTATACATATTATAATGAAACAGCTCTGCAGGGGGCGACCTTATTCCCATGGTGTACTATCATTCATGAAATCAGTAACTTTATAGTACGCTTTGGTACACAAACGTTCTTTAACAACTTTTATAAATCAAAATAATTTTTTAAACGTAAATCATGTATAATTATTTACGGCTGACGCAGACGTAAACGTGTCACGTAAGTCAGTATGAAGAGGAGACAATAATAATTACAATGATTGATGATGACGATACTGCGAATTTTACATCTACCTACCTATATCTGAAAAGTTTGTTCAAACGCACTAAGGGCCAACCCACACGTACCAGTTACCACAACCACACTCGGACAACCGCGACCACACCACGTTGTCGGGCGTATATTTCATATTGTAAATAGGGAATGCAATCTTGGACCAAGATTCACTATTCAAGATCTTGGCGTCTTTTTTCTGAATCAGGATTGGTCAGTTCGAGATCCTGTTGAGATTCGGGTCGAGATCTTGGTCGCGAATCAAGATTTTCGGGATTTTCGAGATTGAGCAGAATAATTGAAAAAAATGCGTTTTTTTGCTGCAAATTGATAGTGACCAGTATTTTAATATTAAGTAATACATTAAGTAATGTTTCAAAGAATTTGCTTTTGAGAAAATTGGGTATTGTTATATAAACTAAACATAACAAACTCAGTTTTTACAAATTCAAGTTTTTTGAAACATAAAAATCTGACAAGTTAAGGCGCAGCGCAGACGTCAGACTATCTATCCGTGACGTAGTAACGCACACGATGCGCAGCGCAGACGTACTGCATATAATTTGGCAATTGCATAGGTTCTACTTCCACGGACTAAAAAGTGCGTCACGGATAGTCTGTCGTCTGCGCTGCGACCTGCGCCTTAAGTATCTGATACACGGTCGTCAACGGCGGTTGACGACCACGCAATATTATGTATGATATACTTTGGTCGACAACACGTTGACAACAGTGTGGCTGGCAACGCGCATACTATTTTTTGCTGTTGACGACAGCCGTTGACGACCGTTTATCAGATACTTTATCCTATCCTATACCATACAACAAACACACATACGCAGTATGCACCTGTGAAGTTTACTTGTTTTAACTACAGATGGCGCTAGATCAAACCACAGGATATAGATCAAATGTTCGTTTCGTGAGCCGTCAAACTCTTCTAAGACGCTTATCTGTCTACTACAATATATACCCTAAACTGTGGTTCGCGCTTTGCCGCGCAGGTATGAACAATCTGAAAATCTCGAAATCTTGTTACAATCTTGAACTATTTTGTCAAGATCGCAAACAGGATTTCGAAATTCAGGATTGATGGCTTCCAAGATTGGATCTTGGAAAATCACTCAAGATCTTGGTGGAATCTTGATCTTGCAAGATCAAGATTGCATTACCTAATTGTAAATGAACTGGACTATTCACACGTACCACATTTTGCAGTTGTTGTCGATCACTTATGTGTGATACCGACCACATCGCAACCACATGCGAACTAGTGGCCAACCACATCGCAACCACAACGCTGCGTCGATGCAATGACAGTGCGCGCACACCGCCCGCGCTCTTTCCCCCCTCCGTTTCATTGACGTACGTAACCACATCTGACATCGCAGCTACTGGCGACAACTCAACCACGTCGACATTGTCGGTACCACAACGCAACTATAAAAAGCTGCAGCGACACCATTCACACGTAACCACTGCTTGACGGTATTTTGTCGTTGCGGCGTGGTGTGGTTGTGGTACGTGTGGGTTGGCCCCATTGACTTGGCCCTAATACCTACGAACTACTGGACCAATTTTTATGTAATTTAGGTGATATAATATAGAGTAGACCGCGAAGAAAGCCATAAACACCTTTTTGCATAGGGTTGCCATCCGTCCGGATTTCCCCGGATTTATCCTAGTTTGAAGGGCGTCCGGGGTGCGGGTTTTTGAAAAGTGTCCAGACACTTTTGATGAGAGAAATTTAACTTTTAAGTCATGCGGCAATAAACGAAAGATAAAAACTCGGCAATAAACGAAAGATAAAAACACGGTTTCTTGCACGGACTTGAGTTAGTCAGATTGGCAAGACGTTATCGTAAATACTGTTTAAGAGGTGTCCGGAGAAATAACCACATTTCGGCCAAATGTCCGGGAATTTTGTCGTGCCTGACCGGCAAAGGGAATTTGGGTGATGGCAACCCTATTTTTGCAGGAAAGTGTAGTTCGCGTTTTGTCCGTATAATGAATTCCTTTTATTACTCTAGGTTCCACTTCTATAGCATTTCTTAAGTACCCCGTACACGGTAATTCAGCATGACCATTCATTTACGTGAATTACATGCTGCATGATGAACGCTCATTTTTCATCATGCAGCATGATAATTCAGGAGGATAATTCAAGAGTATAATAATAATGTTATTTACTAAACTAAAAAATACGTGGGAGAGCCATCCTTCGGCACGAATGGGCCGGCTCGACCGGAGAAATACCACGTTCTCACAGAAAACCGGCATGAAACAGCGCTTGCGCTGTGTTTCGCCGAGTGAGTGAGTTTACCGGAGGCCCAATCCCTTACCCTATTCCCTTCCCTTCCCATCCCTACCCTCCCCTCAGGGGCGTCTTTCCCATAGGTGCAACGTGTGCGGTGCACACGGGCGCCGCGGTCCTAGGGGCACCGAGCGCCGCTCGCACTTGGCGCGCGCCCGCGCTGGCCGGCCGCCACGGCCCACGCTTTATTGACCAACGTAAAAAGAACTCCAGTTTGCAAACATTTTTGGGTAATTTTTTTTTAAAGAAGGCAGGTCTCTGTAGCCCTGACGTCACTGCGACCCATGAGGATCTATTGTGACTCCTTCGCACTAGAGTATCATCCCCAACCCTATACTGCTCATAAATTGAACGATATGGTTGGGGTTGGTGCCACGAATTTCCTCTGTGGACGAGTATTCGTGGCGACCAAGGTGCCTGTTCCTGCTCTGTAGTAGAGCAGGGCAGTCGAGGAGAAGGTGAATAGGTGTTTCATCCTCCTCTTCACAGAATCTGCAAGTCCTAAACAGAATGGGTATTTGTAGCATAATTTTGGTGTAATATCCGAAGCTCTTCTTATATTTGTAGAATTACAGCAAAGCAAGGCGCGCCATTAGCGGCTCGGCTTTTGCAATATAAATATTATAATCTTTATTTTTCAACGTGAAATTAACCTTAAATGTGAAAAGCACAGTGTTCTAATTTAGAAAACAAACTGTGCCATGCTGGCTCTTCGGATGTAGAGAAGTTAGAGCTCTTCAATGAAATCGAATAATGAAATCGAATTAATACCGATGTTGTGATGATGTGATGTTTAATAAGTATATAACATGAAATTTAAAGTAAAATTGAAGTACTTAAGCGATATAAAATTTATGTTTTGGGGTTAAGCTTGTTAGGGTCAGTCAAGACATCATGGTCAAAACCGAAAAAAACTTCAATCTACAAACAAATAACAATAGAGTTTGTTATCTATTTATATTGGAGAAATTTGACAGTACCTATACTAACTTGATGTGCTGTTATAGTTCGTCTGGTGGAACGAAGGAAGCCACCGCTTAGAGTCCTCACCCTCAAACGGCCGGACAAACTGTACTTTTACTTTGTACCCATTTCATTTTGACCGCGCGCGCGCATCTTTGGGGGCGCTAGGGTATTGTTTGCACACGGGCGCCACATGGGCTAGAGACGGCCCTGCGGCTCCCCTATTACCCTATTCGCTCTTAAAAGGCCAGCAACGCACCTGCAGCTCTTCTGATGCTGCGAGTGTCCATGGGCGACGGAAGTTTCTTTCCATCAGGTGACCCGTTTGCTCGTTTGCCCCCTTATTTCATTAAAAAAATATACAAAATTTTAATTGTTCTCAATAGTTTATAATTTATATTATAAACTATTAAAAACTAATTATTATAATTTATGTTATAAACTATTAAAAATAATAATTAAAATTTAGTGCTGGTGTCTGTACACGGGTGGCGGGGCTTTTGTCATAAAAAACACACTCGTGTTAATAACAAGTTAATTAAAACTAGCGACCCGCCCCGGCGTCGCACGGGTAGGTATAAAATATATAGCCACTAAAAAACTGATTAAAATCGATAGCCTATGGAAAGTGTATAATGGACGTGAAGGAGTCACGTGGGCTACTTCTTATCTGTGCCAAATAACATAAAAATTGCCGCAGTAGTTCGCGAGATAAGCCCTTTCAAATTATTTCCTCCGTTTTTTCCGCATTCTTCTATTAGTCTTAGCGTGATAAAATATATCCTATAGACTTCCTCAATAAATGGACTATCTAACATTGAAAGAATTTTTCAAATCGGACCAGTAGTTCCTGAGATTAGCGCGTTCAAGTTAGCCCTTTCAAATAATTTTCCACATTTTCATCTATTTCTTCGCTCCTATTAGTCTTAGCGTGATAAAATATAGCCTATAGCCTTCCTCGATAAATGGGCTATCTAACACTGAGAAAATCATCAAAATCCGTTGCGTAGTTTTAAAGATTAAAGGGAACAAAGGGACATGAGGGAAAAAAAGCGACTTTGTTTTATAATAAGTACTAGATGTCCCGGCAAATGTTGTTTTGCCTGTTTACCCAGTTTTCCTGCTTTTCTCTTGAGGTTTTTCTGTTTTTTTTTTGTTTTATAAACCTCACGGAGCCCGAGACCTTTCCAACGAATGCAAAATCGTGGAAATCGGTTCGTGCGTTCTGGAGTTATACCGTCAGGAAGGAAACCCCGACTTATTTTTATATATTAGCTGTGATATTAGATAGATACAGATATGTATTGAAAGAAGTTACATATTAAAACACTATATTGAACAATAAAACTAAAACGTAAATTAATAAACTAATAAAATGAAATAAAAGAAATGCGAAAACAAGTTACCGCGTGGAGCTCGGAAAATTATCTCCTTCTCTATTCTATTATTAAATTTCGAAATTCAGAACAGAAGAAAAAAAAACACATAAGTACCTATTATATCCGATAAGTATATAAGTATTTTTTAAATTTATGTTTAGGCACAGAATATATATTAGTAGTACCAAGTTTAGGTTAAACATTTTAAGAAACATTTCAGTCTAAACTCTACTCTGCCAAAAATTAAAAAAAAATAAAATAGCTCGAATAAATGTATAATTTCACTAAAATATTTCACACACCATAATAACGGAAAATAAACAAAAAAAACTTGAGAGGTGTCAAAGGACACCCGGGCTTAGATAGGTATTATTTCTTATGTAAGTAATAAAAACCTGTATAGGGGAACTGAAGGCAAAATTGTATATTTAAGGCAAAACTCGTCTTACATCAACAAATATAGCTTTACTATTAAATTTTTTATAGAATATCTTTATTATTAATCACTCTACAATTCCTATTAATCACACAGGCCATTTTGCCTGCGTGTGAAGGTAAAATGGACCACGGTAAAGGGCAAAATGGTCCCAATGCATATGTCATTTGGGGAATACCTGTTACAAATAAATGTTGTGTACAACTAAACTACAATGTGCCTAGAGGAGACAAATCATGCACTGCACCCGTCTTTTTTGTTTTTAGGTTCTCATGAATAAATGTCACATTTTGAAGTTAACCGTTTTACCCCTTTCATTCTTTACATACTATATTAAAGTTAAAATCATGCAGAACACTGTGTCATATCAATAAATAGAAAATATTAATTACAACAAATGTGCGGACTGGTCAAAAATTGTGTTTTTTTACATCAAAATGTGAAAAAAATCCGCTGTTCCGTATGACAGTTTCGCCGGCAATGACCGAGAACGGGAAGGGCCCGAGTAATTAGTAGCGTTACCTAGCAAATAGATGGCCCTAGTAGGTTTCAAGTAATTTGACCGTTCCGTTTTGCCTGCATGGTCCGTTTTGCATGCAGTTCCCCTACACTCAAAAATAGACGTCGCTTCACCACACTGTTCAATGCCAGAGAGGGGGAGAGAAACAAGCACTATCGCACGGCTTACAACTATTTAGCATTTTTGCTATAGTTGTTAAAGTAACTAGTATAATATGTAAACTGGACCTTCGTTCCATCCGGGTGTCCCTTGACACCTCTCAAGTTTTTTATGATGATAATCTTATTCATTGCACCTTGAATAAATTATTGTACAAATATTTCCGGTTTCCCACACCGGTTTCGGTGACGGTGGCCGGTTTCATTGAGACCATCCCACAGGAGTAATTTTATAGTGCTCAAATGTGTGCACAGTACACAAGAGTAGGTATACTCTCTATTCCTTTTACTCTCCTAGCCCAGTGGGCCGAAAGAACGACACGACTGGCGAAAGATCAGGCGCAGGGCCGACTTTTTACATGCCCATCCGACGCATGGATCATTACTTGTCAGACGATTAGGTGATCAGCCTGCATTGTCCTAACCAATCTTGGAAATAAAATATTGTTTCCAACGCGAGAATCAAACCCACGACTACGCTAAACCACTGGACCACGGAGATCACGATACGTTCTTGTAAATACTTACCGACGTTTTTTGTATAAATTAAATTGAAAAAGTTATTTCATCATCATCATCATCATATCAGCCTATATTCGTCCAAAAGTTATTTATTAGCAATAAAATATTATATTATGGCAAAATATATTATTTGATTTATTAATTTTGCGCACATTAACAGTTTGTATGCCCTGTTCAAAGAAACGCATAATTTTTTTAAGTGTTCGGGAGCACCACCCTGGAACTGAGTTGTCCCATGGGCATGCCGATGACATGCCGATCGCGCGATCCGCTGCATTATTGCATGACGAAAAATTAAACCACTTGTAAATCAATGTACAGCACGTAGTTTGCATGTCATTCGCGTCATTCACTACAATAAACGATCATGCGTGAATTACAGCACGTAACTCATGTCGTGCTGAAAAATTAAAGAAGTTGTAATTCAATGTACAGCACGTTGTACAGCACGTAGTTTGCATGTAATTCGCATCATTCACTGCAATACACGATAATTCGTGCATTACAGCACGTAATGCATGTAATGCAGAATTACCGTTTAGCGAGCGCATTAGTGTCTTCATTCTATTGTATGTTATATTATCTACTATCGTTATGTTAGAATATGTTGTGAACATCGTCAGAGATCGTGGAAGGACAGAATGCGTTTTGCATCCCGAAATAGTTGGAAGTTTCTTGTTTTATTCCTATCATTGTGTTAGTTTTTTTTTTAATGAAATAAGGGGGCAAACGAGCAAAAGGGTCACCTGATGGCAAGCAACTTCCGTCGCCCATGGACACTCGCAGCATCAGAAGAGCTGCAGGTGCCTTGCCGGCCTTTTAAGAGGCAATAGGGTAATAGGGGAGGGTAGGGAAGGGAATAGGGGAGGGTAGGGAAGGGAATAGGGGAGGGTAGGGAAGGGAATAGGGTAGGGGCTTGGGCCTTCGGTAAACTCACTCACTCGGCGAAACACAGCGCAAGCGCTGTTTCACGCTGGTTTTCTGTGAGAACGTGGTATTTCTCCGGTCGAGCCGGCCCATTCGTGCCGAAGCATGGCTCTCCCACGTGTATCGATTGTTTTATTCAATGTGGTCCTCTTTTGTCTTTATAGAGTTAAGTATCGAGTGTATACAGTTACTGTAATTAAATTATGTTAAGTAGTTAAAAATTTAGAATACAAAGGCAATTTAATTTCTATTAGGTACACATAATTTATTGCTTTCAACTAATCAGTTTTTATTATGACGTTAAATTCGTATTAAAATTAATATTCATTTATTTTGAAACAACATCGAAAGCTGCGTAGTAAATTAATTTAAACATTGTCTAATGTAAACTTATCGACACACTATTTTTGTATAATTTCTTATGTATCTTTTGTTATCTATGCAAACAATCTCACCTTGACCCTTAAAATTATTATGAAACAAACAACAACAACAAACAACAACAATGGATAACCCATCATTTAAGTTACTTAATTGTGTTTTCGTGATCATAAAATTGCAGTAACATCGATGTATACCGCTAGGGTACATAATTTCAACGTAATTGGTTAAGGGTTAAATTAGAAAGTAAAGTTACTGTGATTTTACTTAGTAAAATAAAATGCCTGACGACTTGAGTTATTGACCAAAGAACATTCAACGACACGCACGTTGTAGCTACAATGAATACTTTAAAAAATGAAAATATCATAATTGTGAAAGAAGTTAACACTACATCAAAAACAGAAAATGTAACCCAAAAACGATACAATACGCCTTATTCGGCGTATTCAAGGAATCTCTATTTATTTTTTCTGTTTGTTCAATTTTTCTTGTCTCTAGATTTTGGATTTATGAAATGTCAAACTCGCAGACAGAGAATTGTCGTTAAAATATTAACG